>NC_057801.1:85609993-85818766 GCF_018294505.1 Triticum aestivum | reverse complement strand
GCTCACTGTTCATCCAATCGATCGGCTTCAGTTAGCAGCAGTAGCGAAGGAATCGCTCCATCGGGTTCAGTTAACAACCATCGATCGATCACTCGGGTTCAGTAACGCGTAGCCTCCAGTGCAATCGCTCGGGTTCAGTTAGAGCCCAACGCCTCACTCGGGTTCAGTTAGAGCCAACGCTTCGCACACACGCGTGTACGTGTACGAGAGAAACGCGCATCGCTCGGCCCCCGACCTCCCAGCGTAACCGGCAACTCCCCGAAATTTTCCTCCCCCTTGCTTCTACCACGGTTTTTTCCGTCATGGACGGCCCAAAGAATGTCATGCAGTTGCGTCTCCGGCCCGCCCAGGATGAAAAGCCCATTTTCTGTCATGATTTTTTGTCATAGAAGTAGGAGCCCACCACATCTATGATGATACCGGGTTCTATCACAATTATCGTCATAGAAGTGTCATATGTATGACAGAAAAACTTTTCGTTCGGCCCAAAATGTCATGGATGTGTCTTTTTTTTGTTCGGAGTCCCGGATGAGATCCCGGACGTCACGAGGAGTTTTGGAATGGTCCGGAGGTGAAGATTTGTATATAGGAAGTCTAGTCTCGGCCATCGGGAAAGTTTCGGGGGTCACTGGTATTGTACCGGGACCGCCGGAAGGGTCCCAGGGGTCCACCGGGTGGGGCCACCTATCCCGGAGGGCCCCATGGGCTGAAGTGGGAAGGGAACCAGCCCCTGGTGGGCTGGTGCGCCCCCCTTGGGCCTCTCCTTGCGCCTAGGGTTGGAAACCTTAGGGGTGGGGGCGCCCCACTTGACTTAGGGGACAAGTCCCCCCCTTGCCCCCCCCTTGAGATTGGATCTCTAGGGGGCCGGTGCACCCCCTAGGGCCCCTATATAAAGAGGAGGGAGGGAGGGCTGCGCACCCTAGTCCATGGCGCCTCCCTCTCCCCTCGTAACACCTCTCCCTCTCGCTGAGCTTGGCGAAGCCCTGCCGAGATCACCGCTACTTCCACCACCAGTGCTGCTGGATCTCCATCAACCACTCCTTCCCCCTTGCTGGATAAAGAAGGAGGAGACGTCTTCCCCAACCATATGTGTGTTGAACGCGGAGGTGCCGTCCGCTCGGCACTAGGATCTTCGGTGATTTGGATCACGACGAGTACGACTCCCTAAACCCTGTTCTCTTGAACGCTTCGGCTTGCGATCTACAAGGGTATGTAGATGCACTCCTCTTTTTCGTCGCTAGATGACTCCATAGATTGATCTTGGTGACGCGTAGAAATTTTTTATTTTTCTGCAACGTTCCCCAACAGTGGTATCAGAGCTAGGTCTATGCGTAGTTTCTATGCACGAGTAGAACACAAATTTGTTGTGGGCGTAGATTTTGTCAATTTACTTGCCACTACTAGTCTTATCTTGTTTCGGCGGCATTGTGGGATGAAGCGTCCCGGACCGACCTTACATGTACGCTTACGTGAGACAGGTTCCACCGACTGACATGCACTAGTTGCATAAGGTGGCTAGCGGGTGTCTGTCTCTCCCTCTTTAGTCGGATCGGATTCGATGAAAAGGGTCCTTATGAAGGGTAAATATAAATTGGCATATCACGTTGTGGTTTTGGCGTAGGTAAGAAACGTTCTTGCTAGAACCCTATGGCAGCCACATAAAAAACTTGCAAACAACAGTTAGAAGACGTCTAACTTGTTTTTTGCAGCATATGCTGAAGGAAATATGCCCTAGAGGCAATAATAAAGTTATTATTTATTTCCTTATATCATCATAAATGTTTATTATTCACGCTAGAATTGTATTAACCGGAAACATAATACATGTGTGAATACATAGACAAACATAGTGTCACTAGTATGCCTCTACTTGACTAGCTCGTTTATCAAAGATGGTTATGTTTCCTAGCCATGGACAAAAGAGTTGTCATTTGATTAACGGGATCACATCATTAGGAGAATGATGTGATTGACATGACCCATTCCGTTAGCCTAGCACTTGATCGTTTAGTATGTTGCTATTGCTTTCTTCATGACTTATACATGTTCCTGTAACTATGAGATTATGCAACTCCCGTTTACCGGAGGAACACTTTGGGTGCTACCAAGCGTCACAACGTAACTGGGTGATTATAAAGGAGTACTACAGGTGTCTCCAAAGGTACATGTTGGGTTGGCGTATTTCGAGATTAGGTTTTGTCACTCCGATTGTCGGAGAGGTATCTCTGGCCCTCTCGGTAATGCACATCACTATAAGCCTTGCAAGCAATGTAGCTAATGAGTTAGTTACAGAATGATGCATTACGTAACAAGTAAAGAGACTTTCCGGTAACGAGATTGAACTAGGTATTAGATACCGACGATCGAATCTCGGACAAGTAACATACCGATGACAAAGGGAACAACGTATGTTGTTATGTGGTTTGACCGATAAAGATCTTCATAGAATATGTAGGAGCCAATATGGGCATCCAGGTTCCGCTATTGGTTATTGACCGAGAATAGTTCTAGGTCATGTCTACATAGTTCTCGAACCCGTAGGGTCTGCACGCTTAAGGTTTCGATGACAGTTATATTATGAGTTTATGAGTTTTGATGTACCGAAGGAGTTCGGAGTCCTGGATGAGATCGGGGACATGACGAGGAGTCTCGAAATGGTCGAGACGTAAAGATCGATATATTGGACGACTATATTCGGAGTTCAGAAAGGTTCCGAGTGATTCGGGTATTTTTTGGAGTACCGGAGAGTTACGGGAATTCGCCGGGGAGTATATGGGCCTTATTGGGCTTTAGGGGAAAGAGAGAGGAGAGGTTGGGCGCCCCCCCAAGGCCTAGTCCGAATTGGACTAGGGGGAGGGGCTGTGGCCCCTCCTTCCTTCTCTTCTCTTCCCCCTTTCCTTGACTCCTACTCCTACTACTTGGAAGGGGGGGAATCCTACTCCCGGTGGGAGTAGGACTCCTCCTTGGTGCGCCTCCTCCTAGGCCGGCCACCCCCTCCCTTGCTCCTTTATATACGGGGGCAGGGGGGCACCCCATGACGATAGAAGTTTATCTACGGATCGTTCCTTAGCCGTGTGCGGTGCCCCCCTCCACCATATTCCACCTCGGTCATATCATCGCGGAGTTTAGGCGAAGCCCTGCGCCGGTAGAACATCATCATCGTCACCACGCCGTCGTGCTGACGGAACTCATCCCCGAAGCTTTGCTGGATCGGAGCCCGGGGATCGTCATCGAGCTGAACGTGTGCTGAACTCGGAGGTGCCGTACGTTCGGTGCTTGGATCGGTCGGATCGTGAAGACGTATGACTACATCAACCGCGTTGTGCTAACGCTTCCGCTTACGGTCTACGAGGGTACGTGGACAACACTCTCCCCTCTCGTTGCTATGCCATCACCATGATCTTGCGTGTGCGTAGGAATTTTTTGAAATTACTACGTTCCCCAACAGTGGCATCCGAGCCTAGGTTTTATGCGTTGATGTTATATGCACGAGTAGAACACAAGTGAGTTGTGGGCGATACAAGTCATACTGCTTACCAGCATGTCATACTTTGGTTCGGCGGTATTGTGAGATGAAGCGGCCCGGACCGACATTACGCGTACGCTTACGCGAGACTGGTTTCACCGTTACGAGCACTTGTGCTTAAAGGTGGCTGGCGGGTGTCTGTCTCTCTCACTTTAGCTGAATCGAGTGTGGCTACGCCCGGTCCTTGCGAAGGTTAAAACAGCACTAACTTGACGAACTATCGTTGTGGTTTTGATGCGTAGGTAAGAACGGTTCTTGCTAAGCCCGTAGCAGCCACGTAAAATTTGCAACAACAAAGTAGAGGACGTCTAACTTGTTTTTGCAGGGCATGTTGTGATGTGATATGGTCAAGACGTGATGCTATATTTTATTGTATGAGATGATCATGTTTTGTAACCGAAGTTATCGGCAACTGGCAGGAGCCATATGGTTGTCGCTTTATTGTATGAAATGCAAACGCCCTGTAATTGCTTTACTTTATCACTAAGCGGTAGCGATAGTCGTAGAAGCAATAGATGGCGTAACGACAACGATGCTACGATGGAGATCAAGGTGTCGCGCCGGTGACGATGGTGATCACGACGGTGCTTCGAAGATGGAGATCACAAGCACAAGATGATGATGGCCATATCATATCACTTATATTGATTGCATGTGATGTTTATCCTTTATGCATCTTATCTTGCTTTGATTGACGGTAGCATTTTAAGATGATCTCTCACTAATTATCAAGAAGTGTTCTCCCTGAGTATGCACCGTTGCGAAAGTTCTTCGTGCTGAGACACCACGTGATGATCGGGTGTGATAGGCTCTACGTTCAAATACAACGGGTGCAAAACAGTTGCACACGCGGAATACTCGGGTTAAACTTGACGAGCCTAGCATATACAGATATGGCCTCGGAACACGGAGACCGAAAGGTCGAGCGTGAATCATATAGTAGATATGATCAACATAATGATGTTCACCATTGAAACTACTCCATCTCACGTGATGATCGGACATGGTTTAGTTGATTTGGATCACGTGATCACTTAGATGACTAGAGAGATGTCTATCTAAGTGGGAGTTCTTAAGTAATATGATTAATTGAACTTTAATTTATCATGAACTTAGTCCAGGTAGTATTTTGCAAATTATGTTGTAGATCAATAGCTCGCGTTGTTGCTTTCATATGATTATTTTGATATGTTCCTAGAGAAAATTGTATTGAAAGATATTAGTAGCAATGATGCGGATTGGATCCGTGATCTGAGGTTTATCCTCATTGCTGCACAGAAGAATTATTTCCTTAATGCACCGCTAGGTGACGGACCTATTGCAGGAGCAGGTACAGACGTTATGAACGTTTGGCTAGCTCAATATGATGACTACTTGATAGTTTAGTGCACCATGCTTAACGGCTTAGAATCGGGACTTCAAAGACGTTTTGAATGTCATGGACCATATGAGATGTTCCAAGAGTTGAAGTTAATATTTCCAGCAAATACCCGAGTTGAGAGATATGAAGTCTCCAACAAGTTCTATAGCTAAAAGATGGAGGAGAATCGCTCAACTAGTGAGCATGTGCTCAGATTGTCTGGGTACTTCAATCGCTTGAATCAAGTGGGAGTTAATCTTCCAGATAAGATAGTGATTGACAGAATTCTCTAGTCACCATCACCAAGTTAGTAGAACTTTGTGATGAACTATAGTATGCAAGGGATGACGAAAACGATTCCCGAGCTCTTCGTGATGTTGAAATCAATGAAGGTAGAAATCAAGAAAGAGCATCAAGTGTTGATGGTTGACAAGATCACTAGTTTCAAGAAAAGGGCAAAGGGAAAGAAAGGGGAACTTCAAGTAGAATGACAAGCAAGTTGTCACTCCCATGAAGAAGCCCAAAGATGAACCAAAGCCTGAAACTGAGTGCTTACACTGCAAAGGAAATGGTCACTGGAAACGGAAATACCCTGAATATTTGGTGGATAAGAAGGATGGCAAAGTGAACAAGGATATATTTGATATACAGGTTATTGATGTGTGCCTTACTAGTGTTTATAGTAGCCCCTGAGTATTTGATACTTGTTCGGTTACTAAGATTAGTAACTCGAAATAGGAGTTACAGAATAAACAGAGACTAGTTGAAGGGGAAGTGACGATGAGTGTTGGAAGTAGTTCCAAGATTGATATGATCATCATCGCACACTCCCTATACTTTCGGGATTAGTGTTAAACCTAAATAAATGTTATTTGGCATTTGCGTTGAGCATGAACATGATTTGATCGTGTTTATTGCGATACGGTTATTCATTTAAAGTTAGAGAATAATTGTTATTCTGTTTACATGAATAAGACCTTCGATGGTTATACACCCAATGAAAATAGTTTGTTGGATCTCGATCATAGTGATACACATATTCATAATATTGATGCCAAAAGATGCAAAGTTAATAATGATAGTGCAACTTATTTGTGGCACTGCCGTTTGGGTCATATCGGTGTAAAGCGCATGAAGAAACTCCATAAAGATGGATTTTCGGAATCACTTGGTTATGAATCATTTGATGCTTGCGAACCGTGCCTTTTGGGCAAGATGACTAAAACTCCGTTCTCCGGAACAATGGAACAAGCTACTGACTTATTGGAAATAATACATACCGATGTATGCAATCCAATGAGTGTTGATGCTCGTGGCAAGTATCGTTATTTTCTGACCTTCACAAGATGATTTGAGCAGATATGGGTATATCTACTTGATGAAACATAAGTCTGAAATAGTTGAAAGGTTCAAAGAATTTCAGAGTGAAGTGGAAAAATCATCGTAACAAGAAAATAAAGTTTCTGCGATTTGATCGCGGAGACAAATATTTGAGTTACGAGTTTGGTCTTCAATTAAAACAATGTGGAATAGTTTCACAGCTCACGCCACCTGGAACACTACTACGTTATGGTGTGTCCGAACGTCGTAACCGCACTTTATTGGATATGGTGCGATCTATGATGTCTCTTACTGATTTACCACTATCGTTTTGGGGTTATGCATTAGAGACAGCTGCATTCACGTTTAATAGGGCACCATCTAAATCCGTTGAGACGACACCGTATGAACTATGGTTTAGCAGTAAACCTAAGCTGTCGTTTCTTAAAGTTTGGAGTTGCGATGCTTGTATGAAAAAAGGTTTTCAACCTGATAAGCTCGAACCCAAATCGGAGAAGTGCGTCTTCATAGAATACCCAAAGGAAACTGTTGGGTACTCCTTCTATCACAAATCCAAAGGCAAAACATTCGTTGCTAAGAATGGATCCTTTCTAGAGAAGGAGTTTCTCTCGAAAGAAGTGAGTGGGAGGAAAGTAGAGCTTGATAAGGTAATTTGTACCTTCTCCCGAATTGGAAAGTAGTGCATCACAGAAATCAGTTCCAGTGATTCCTACACCAATTAGTGAGGAAGTTAATGATGATGATCATGAAACTTCAGATCAAGTTGCTACCAAACCTCGTAGGTCTTCCAGAGTAAGATCCGCACCAGAGTGGTACGGTAATCATGTTCTGGAAGTCATGTTACTAAACTATGATGAACCTACGAACTATGAGGAAGCGATGATGAGCCCAGATTCCACGAAATGGCTTGAGGCCATAAAAACTGAGATATGATCCATGTATGAGAACAAAGTATGGACTTTGATTGACTTGCTCGATGATCAGCAAGCCATGTTAAATAAATGGATCTTCAAGAGGAAGACGGACACTGATAAGAGTGTTACTATCTACTAAGCTCGACTTGTTGCGAAAGGTTTTCAACAAGTTCAAGGTGTTGAATACGATGAGATTTTCTCACTCGTATCGAAGCTTAAGTCTGTCTGAATCATGTTAGCAATTGCCACATTTTATGAAATCTGGCAAATGGATGTCAAAACTGCATTCCTTAATAGATTTATTAAAGAAGAGTTGTATATGATGCAACCAGAAAGTTTTTGTCAATCCTAAAGATGCTAACAAAGTGTGCAAGCTCCAGCGATCCATCTATGGACTGGTGCAAGCATCTCGGAGTTGGAATATACGCTTTGATGAGTTGATCAAAGCATATGGTTTTATACAGACTTTTGAAGAAGCCTGTATTTACAAGAAAGTGAGTGGGAGCTCTGTAGCATTTCTAATATTATATGTGCATGACATATTGTATATTGGAAATGATATCGAAATTCTGGATAGCATGAAAGGATACTTGAATAAGAGTTTTTCAAAGCAAGACCTCGGTGAAGCTGCTTACACATTGAGCATCAAGATCTATATAGATAGATCAAGACGCTTGATAAGATTTTTCAATAAGTACATACCTTGATAAATTTTTGAAATAGTTCAAAATGGAACAGTCAAAGAAGGAGTTCTTGCCTGTGTTACAAGGTGTGAAGTTGAGTAAGACTCAAGACCCGACCATTGCAGAAAATAGAAAGAGAATGAAAAGTCATTCCCTATGCCTCAGTCATAGGTTCTATAAAGTATGCTATGCTGTGAACCAGACCTATTGTATACCTTGCTCTGTGTTTGGTAAAGGAATACAATTTTGATCTAATAAGTAGATCACTGGACATGGGTCAAGAATATCCTTAGTGAGGACTAAGGAGATGTTTCTCGATTATGGAGGTGATAAAAGAGCCCGTCGTAAAAGTTACAACGATGCAAGCTTTTACACCAATCCAGATGACTCTAAGTCTCAATCTGGATACATATTGAAAGTGGGAGCAATTAGCTAGAGTAGCTCAGTGCAGAGCATTGTGGACATAGAATATTTGCGAAATACATACGGCTCTGAATATGACAGACCCGTTGACTAAACTTCTCTCACAAGCAAAACATGATCATACCTTAGTACTCTTTGGGTGTTAATCACATAGCGATGTGAACAAACCCTTTGGGTGTTGATCACATGATGATGTGAACTATGGGTATTAATCACATACAGATGTGAATATTGGTGTTAAATCACATGGCGATGTGAACTAGATTATTGACTCTAGTGCAAGTGGGAGACTGAAGGAAATATGCCCTAGAGGCAATAATAAAGTTATTATTTATTTCCTTATATCATGATAAATGTTTATTATTCATGCTAGAATTGTATTAACCGGAAACATAATACATGTGTGAATACATAGACAAACATAGTGTCACTAGTATGCCTCTACTTGACTAGCTCGTTTATCAAAGATGGTTATGTTTCCTAGCCATGGACAAAAGAGTTGTCATTTGATTAACGGGATCACATCATTAGGAGAATGATGTGATTGACATGACCCATTCCGTTAGCCTAGCACTTGATCGTTTAGTATGTTGCTATTGCTTTCTTCATGACTTATACATGTTCCTGTAACTATGAGATTATGCAACTCCCGTTTACCGGAGGAACACTTTGGGTGCTACCAAACGTCACAACGTAACTGGGTGATTATAAAGGAGTACTACAGGTGTCTCCAAAGGTACATGTTGGGTTGGCGTATTTCGAGATTAGGTTTTGTCACTCCGATTGTCGGAGAGGTATCTCTGGGCCCTCTCGGTAATGCACATCACTATAAGCCTTGCAAGCAATGTAGCTAATGAGTTAGTTACGGAATGATGCATTACGTAACGAGTAAAGAGACTTGCCGGTAACGAGATTGAACTAGGTATTGGATACCGACGATCGAATCTCGGGCAAGTAACATACCGATGACAAAGGGAACAACGTATGTTGTTATGCGGTTTGACCGATAAAGATCTTCGTAGAATATGTAGGAGCCAATACGGGCATCCAGGTTCCGCTATTGGTTATTGACCAAGAATAGTTCTAGGTCATGTCTACATAGTTCTCGAACCCGTAGGGTCTGCACGCTTAAGGTTTCGATGACAGTTATATTATGAGTTTATGAGTTTTGATGTACCGAAGGAGTTCGGAGTCCCGGATGAGACCGGGGACATGACGAGGAGTCTCGAAATGGTCGAGACATAAAGATCGATATATTGGACGACTATATTCGGAGTTCGGAAAGGTTCCGAGTGATTCGGGTATTTTTCGGAGTACCGGAGAGTTACGGGAATTCGTCGGGGAGTATATGGGCCTTATTGGGCTTTAGGGGAAAGAGAGAGGAGAGGTTGGGAGCCCCCCAAGGCCTAGTCCGAATTGGACTAGGGGGAGGGGCTGCGCCCCCTCCTTCCTTCTCTTCTCTTTCCCCTTTCCTTGACTCCTACTCCTACTACTTGGAAGGGGGGGAATCCTACTCCCGGTGGGAGTAGGACTCCTCCTTGGTGCGCCTCCTCCTAGGCCGGCCACCCCCTCCCTTGCTCCTTTATATACGGGGGCAGGGGGGCACCCCATGACGATAGAAGTTTATCTACGGATTGTTTCTTAGCCGTGTGCGCTGCCCCCCTCCACCATATTCCACCTCGGTCATATCGTCGCGGAGTTTAGGCGAAGCCCTGCGCTGGTAGAACATCATCATCATCACCACGCTGTCGTGCTGACGAAACTCATCCCCGAAGCTTTGCTGGATCGGAGCCCGGGGATCGTCATCGAGCTGAACGTGTGCTGAACTCGGAGGTGCCGTACGTTCGGTGCTTGGATCGGTCGGATCGTGAAGACGTACGACTAATTCAACCGCGTTGTGCTAACGCTTGCGCTTACGGTCTACGAGGGTACGTGGACAACACTCTCCCCTCTCGTTGCTATGCCATCACCATGATCTTGCGTGTGCATAGGAAAATTTTGAAATTACGACGTTCCCCAACATATGCCTTGTGATGTGATATGGCCAAAAGGATGTAATGAATGAATTATATGTGATGTATAAGATTGATCATGTTCTTGTAATAGGAATCATGACTTGCATGTCGATTTGTATGGCAACCGGCAGGAGCCATAGGAGTTGTCTTTATTTATTGTATGACCTGCGTGTTACTGAATAACGCCATGTAATTACTTTACTTTTTTGCTAAACCGTTAGCCATAGTAGTAGAAGTAATAGTTGGCGAACAACTTCATGGAGACACAATGATGGAGATCATGATGATGGAGATCATGGTGTCATGCCGCTGACGAAGATGATCATGGCGCCCCGAAGATGGAGATCAAAGGAGCAATATGATATTGGCCATATCATGTCACTATTTGATTGCATGTGATGTTTATCATGTTTTTGCATCTTATTTGCTTAGAACGACAGTATTAAATAAGATGATCCCTCATAATAATTTCAAGAAAGTGTTCCTCCTAACTGTGCGCCGTTACGAAAGTTCATTGTTTCGAAGCACCACGTGATGATCGGGTGTGATAGATCCTAACGTTCACATACAATGGGTGTAAGCCAGATTTACACATGCAAAATACTTAGGTTGACTTGACGAGCCTAGCATGTATAGACATGGCCTCGGAACACAAGAGACCGAAAGGTCAAACATGAGTCGTATAGAAGATACGATCAACATGGAGATGTACACCGATGATGACTAGTCCGTCTCACGTGATGATCAGACACGGCCTAGTTGGCTCGGATCATGTATCACTTAGATGACTAGAGGGATGTCTAATCTGAGTGGGAGTTCATTAAATAATTTTATTAGATGGACTTAATTATCATGAACTTAGTCTAAAACCTTTGCAAAATGTCTTGTAGATCAAATGGCCCACGCTCATGTCAACCTCAACTTCAACGCGTTCCTAGAGAAAACCAAGCTGAAATATGATGGCAGCAACTATACGGACTGGGTCCGGAACCTGAGGATCATCCTCATAGCTGCCAAGAATGCATATGTCCTAGAAGCACCGCTAGGTGAAGCACCCGTCCCAGCGAACCAAGATGTTATGAACGCTTGGCAGTCGCGTGTTGATGATTACTCCCTGGTTCAGTGCGGCATGCTTTACAGCTTAGAACCGGGGCTCCAAAAGCGTTTTGAGCAACCCGGAGCATATGAGATGTTCAAAGAGCTGAAAATGGTTTTCCAAGCTCATGCCCGGGTCAAGAGATATGAGATCTCCGACAAGTTCTACAGTTGTAAGATGGAGGAAAATAGTTTTGTCAGTGAGCACATACTCAAAATGTCTGGGTTGCACAACCGCTTGTCCCAGCTGGACATTAACCTCCCGAACGAGGCGTTCATTGAGAGAATCCTTCAGTCGCTCCCATCTAGCTACAAGAGCTTTGTGATGAACTACAATATGCAGGGGATGGTGAAAACTATTCCTGAAGTATTTTGAATGCTGAAATCAGCGGAGGTGGAAATCAAAAAGGAACATCAAGTGTTAATGGTCAATAAAACCACTAGTTTCAAGAAAGGCAAGGGTAAAAAGAACTTCAAGAAGGACGGAAAGGGAGTTGCCGCGCCCGGTAAGCCAGTTGCCGGGAAGAAGCCAAAGCATGGACCCAAACCTGAGACTGAGTGCTTTTATTGCAAAGGGAACGATCACTGGAAGCGGAACCGCCCCAAGTACTTAGCAGACAAGAAGGCCGACAACACTAAAGGTATATGTGATATACATATAATTGATGTGTACCTTACCAGTACTCGTAGTAGCTCCTAGGTATTTGATACCGGTGCAGTTGCTCATATTTGTAACTCAAAACAGGAGCTGCGGAATAAGCGGAGACTGGCGAAGGACGAGGTGACGATGTGCTTCGGGAATGGTTCCAAGGTCGATGTGATCGCCGTCGGCACGCTACCTCTACATTTACCTACGGGATTAGTTTTAAACCTCAATAATTGTTATTTAGTGCCAGCTTTGAGCATGAACATTGTATCTGGATCTCGTTTAATACAAGATGGCTACTCATTTAAATCTGAGAATAATGGTTGTTCTATTTATATGAGAGATATGTTTTATGGTCATGCCCCGCTGGTCAATGGTTTATTCTTAATGAATCTCGAATGTGATGTTACACATATTCATAGTGTGAATACCAAAAGATGTAAGATTGATAATGATACTCCCACATATCTGTGGCACTGCCGCCTTGGTCACATTGGTGTCAAACGCATGAAGAAGCTCCATACAGATGGACTTTTGGATTCTCTTGATTTCAAATCATTTGACACGTGTGAACCATGCCTCATGGGTAAAATGACCAAGACTCCGTTCTCCAGAACAATCGAGCGAGCAACCAACTTATTGGAAATTATACATACTGATGTGTGCGGTCCAATGAGCGTTGAGGCTCGCTGTGGCTATTGTTATGTTCTCACTCTCATTGATGACTTATGTAGATATGGGTATGTCTACTTGATGAAACACAAGTCTGAGACCATTGAAAAGTTCAAAGAATTTCAGAATGAGGTAGAGAATCAACGTGACCGAAAAATAAAGTTCTTACGATCAGATCGTGCAGGAGAATATTTAAGTCACGAATTTGGTACGCACTTAAGGAAATGTGGAATTGTTTCACAACTCACGCCGCCTGGAACACCTCAGCGTAACAGTGTGTCCGAACGTCGTAATCACACTCTACTGGATATGGTGCGATCTATGATGTCACTCACCGATTTACCGCTATCATTTTGGGGATATGCTCTAGAGACGGCTACATTCACTTTAAATAGGGCACCGTCTAAATCCGTTGAGACGACACCGTATGGATTATGGTTTGGGAAAAAACCTAAGCTGTCGTTTATAAAAGTTTGGGGATGCGATGCTTATGTCAAGAAACTTCAACCTGAAAAGCTCGAACCCAAGTCGAAAAAATGCGTCTTCATAGGATACCCTAAGGAAACCATTGGGTATACCTTCTACCTCAGATCCGAAGGCAAGATCTTTGTTGCCAAGAACGAGTCCTTTCTGGAGAAAGAGTTTCTCTCGAAAGAAGTAAGTGGGAGGAAAGTGGAACTTGATGAAGTACTACCTCTTGAACCGGTAAGTAGCGCAGCTCAAGAAGATGTTCCTGTGGTGCCTGCACCGACCAGAGAGGAAATTAATGATGATGATCAAGGTACTTCGGATCAAGTTACTACTGAACTTCGTAGGTCCACAAGGACACGTTCCACACCAGAGTGGTATGGCAACCCTGTCCTGGAAATCATGTTGTTAGACAACGGTGAACCATCAAACTATGAATAAGCAATGGCGGGCCAGGTTCCAACAAATGGCTTGAAGCCATCCAATCCAAGATAGGATCCATGTATGAAGACAAAGTATGGACTTTGACAGACTTGCCCGATGATCGGCGAGCGATAGAAAACAAATGGATCTTTAAGAAGAAGACGGACGCGGATGGTAATGTTACCATCTATAAAGCTCGACTTGTCACTAAGGGTTATCGTTCAGTTCAAGGGGTTGACTACGATGAGACTTTCTCTCCCGTAGCGAAGCTGAAGTCCGTCCGAATCATGTTAGCAATTGCCGCATACTATAATTATGAGATATGGCAAATGGACGTTAAAACGGCATTCCTTAACGGCTATCTTAAGGAAGAACTGTATATGATGCAGCCGGAAGGTTTTGTCGATCCTAAGAATGCTAACAAGGTATGCAAGCTCCAGCGATCCATTTATGGGCTGGTGCAAGCATCTCGGAGTTGGAAAATTCGCTTTGATGAGATGATCAAAGCGTTTGGGTTTATGCAAACTTATGGAGAAGCCTACGTTTACAAGAAAGTGAGTGGAATCTCTCTAGCATTTCTCATATTATATGTAGATGACATACTTTTGATGGGAAATGATATAGAACTTTTGGGCAGCATTAAGGCCTACTTGAATAAGTGTTTTTCAATGAAGGACCTTGGAGAAGCTGCTTACATATTAGGCATCAAGATCTATAGGGATAGACCGAGACGCCTCATAGGTCTTTCACAAAGCACATACCTTGATAAGAAATTGAAGAAGTTCAATATGTATCAGTCCAAGAAGGGGTTCTTGCCTGTGTTGCAAGGTGTGAAATTGAGCTCGGCTCAATGCCCGACCACGGCAGAAGATAGAGAAAAGATGAGTGTCATCCCCTATGCCTCGGCTATAGGGTCTATTATGTATGCCATGCTGTGTACCAGACCTGATGTAAACCTTGCCGTATGTTTGGTAGGAAGGTACCAAAGTAATCTCGGCATGGAACACTGGACATCGGTCAAGAATATCCTGAAGTACCTGGAAAGGACTAAGGATATGTTTCTCGTTTATGGAGGTGACGAAGAGCTCGTCGTAAAGTGTTACGTCGACGCTAGCTTCGACACAGATCTGGATGACTCTAAGTCACAAACCGGATACGTGTATATTTTGAATGGTGGGGCAGTAAGCTGGTGCAGTTGCAAGCAAAGCATCATGGCGGGATCTACATGTGAAGCGAAGTACATGGCAGCCTCGGAGACAGCACATGAAGCAATATGGATGAAGGAATTCATCACCGACCTAGGTGTCATACCCAATGCGTCGGGGCTGATCACTCTCTTCTGTGACAACACTAGAGATATTGCCCTTGCCAAGGAGCCTAGGTTTCAGAAGAAGACCAGGCACATCAAGCGTCGCTTCAACTCCATCCGTGAAAATGTTCAAGATGGAGACATAGATATTTGCAAAGTGCACATGGATGTGAATGTTGCAAATCCATTGACTAAACCTCTTCTGCGAGCAAAACATGATCAACACCAGAACTCTATGGGTGTTCGATTCATCACAATGTAACTAGATTATTGACTCTAGTGCAAGTGGGAGACTGTTGGAAATATGCCCTAGAGGCAATAATAAAATGATTATTATTATATTTCCTTGTTCATGATAATTGTCTACTATTCATGCTATAATTGTGTTATCCGGAAATCGTAATACATGTGTGAATACATAGGCCACAACATGTCCCTAGTGAGCCTCTAGTTGACTAGCTCGTTGATCAACAGATAGTCATGGTTTCCTGACTATGGACATTGGATGTCATTGATAACGAGATCACATCATTAGGAGAATGATGTGATGGACAAGATCCAATCCTAAGCATAGCACAAGATCGTGTAGTTCGTTTGCTACAGCTTTTCCAATGTCAAGTATCATTTCCTTAGACCATGAGATCGTGTAACTCCCGGACACCATAGGAGTGCTTTGGGTGTACCAAACATCACAACGTAACTGGGTGACTATAAAGGTATACTACAGGTATCCCCGAAAGTGTGTTGGGTTGACACAGATCGAGACTGGGATTTGTCACTCCGAATGACGAAGAGGTATCTCTGGGCCCACTCGGTAATGCATTATCATAATGAGCTCAATGTGACCAAGTAGTTGGTCAAGGGATCATGCATTGCGGTACTAGTAAAGTGACTTGCCGGTAACGAGATTGAACGAGGTATTGGGATACTGATGATCGAATCTCGGGCAAGTAACATACCGATTGACAAAGGGAATTGTATAGGGGATTACTTGAATCCTCGACATCGTGGTTCATTCGATGAGATCATCATGGAACATGTGGGAGCCAACATGGGTATCTAGATCCCGCTGTTGGTTATTGGCCGGAGAGCTATCTCGGTCATGTCCGCGTGATTCCTGAACCCGTAGGGTCTACACACTTAAGGTTCAGTGACGCTAGGGTTGTAGAGATATTAGTATGCGGTAACCCGAAAGTTGTTCGGAGTCCCGGATGAGATCTCGTACGTCACGAGGAGTTTCGGAATGGTCTGGAGGTGAAGATTTGTATATAGGAAGTCTAGTTTCGGCCACCGGGAAAGTTTCGGGGGTCACCGGTATTGTACCGGGACCACCGGAAGGGTCCCGGGGGTCCATCGGGTGGGGCCACCTATCCCGGAGGGCCCCATGGGCTGAAGTGGGAGGGGAACCAGCCCTTGGTTGGCTGGTGCGCCCCCTTGGGCCTCCCCCTGCGCCTAGGGTTGGAAACCATAGGGGTGGGGGCGCCCCACTAGACTTGGGGGGTAAGTCCCCCCTTGGCCGCCCCCCCCCCCCCTTGAGATTGGATCTCTAGGGGGCCGACGCACCCCCTAGGGCCCCTATATAAAAGGGGGAGGGCTGCGCACCCTAGTCCCTGGCGCCTCCCTCTCCCCTCGCAAAACATCTCCCTCTCGCTAAGCTTGGCGAAGCCCTGCCGAGATCACAGCTACTTCCACCACCACGCCGTGCTTCTGGATCTTCATCAACCTCTCCTTCCCCCTTGCTGGATCAAGAAGGAGGAGATGTCTTCCCCAACCGTACGTGTGTTGAACGCGGAGGTGCCGTCCGTTCGACACTAGGATCTTAGGTGATTTGGATCACGACGAGTACGACTCCCTCAACCCCGTTCTCTTGAATGCTTCCGCTCGCGATCTACAAGGGTATGTGGATTCACTCCTCTCTCTCGTTGCTAGATGACTCCATAGATTGATCTTGGTGAAGCGTAGAATTTTTTTATTTTTCTGCAACTTTCCCCAACAACAGTATTGGATTAGAATCACTTCTGCATTACAAAGATAACCTCACTTGTTTTAATGTTTTCATGCATGTTAGGTATTGACCATTATCAAAATGAATATGAGAATGGGCGCACGAGAGGAATATTATGGAACAATCCACTGTCTAACAAACTTGGCATGGTGGAGGATGGCCTATCTTATTCACCCATCAAGGTGCTTGCTCTAACTTGGCAAGGTTGTATAGGTCGCACATATTTTGCATCTGACCTCTTGCATTACTTCTACTTTGTTACACCATCTGCTTAGTTTAAGCATCATATATGAGTATATGCCATACCTATCCATTTTCTGTACCTATTCCATGTGTCGTCATACTATGTTTTTCCAGTCAAATGTTGTTCTTTCGTAATAGATGTCCAAAAGGAAGAGGGTGAGTGCAGATCCTCAAGGAGTACAAACTAGGTATTTGGAAAAGGTACTGATACCTGTTAAATCAGATAAATTAGAAACCATAGAAAACACAGGCCCAACTGTACCACACTTTACCCCTACTCCACTGGCCAAACCCCTATTAGAACTGCTGAGAGCCCAGCGTCAGGTACTGTCTATGATATCAATTCAAAATTTGAACTCCTAAATTTCTGCATGTGCCTTACCTTCTCTCTTGTATGAAAACTAATTTCAGATGAATCTCCTTGGTCAAAGGATAATAGGATCTCACAACAATACTAGGCTCTGCATTGCTCTTGTCAGTACCTCTTGCCCTTTTGCCATGTAATGATGTACTTAATTAATTGCTATTTGATTATGTATCATCAGTCTGCACCTGAGCTTCATTATCCTCTGTTTCTTCCAATATTATTTGATATATATTTAGTCTTTGCAAAGTGTAGAATATAATAATAACTAGAAGTATTCGCGCGCTTTGCTGTGCCGTTTTACTCTATCATATCTACTACGTTGGTCATTAATTTGCTGATAGGTACTTTCCTTTTCAATTGATCATGTGTGTTTCTACAGATTGAAGAATCAAGGCAACGGACAACATAGTCCATGTCTGATTCTTCATTTTGGTCTAGTTAGATCACTTAAGATTGTCAAGCATAGCGGTGAAGACGCACATTCATGTAGCCCAGCGCATTCATCTTCAAACAGCTCTCACATGGAAGAGTAGACCATTGAATAGCTTTTGAGTGGGAGAAATAGACAATGGTAGGACTGTGGTTGGAGAATTAAGGGTGTATGGTGCCTTTTTTCTCTCAATTGTGAAGCATATTCGTCGAGAGTTTAATTACTGATTCAAATGGTTTTCATAGAATTTTTCAAAAGATTTTAATCCTTACGGAACAAAATTTTAGTAGAGTTCCCTTTGTTTTAAGGACATCCACAACATGCAATTTACTTAACATTATTAACTATGGCCAACTTAATAATACAAGCGTAAGAAAAGCACCTCTTGGCTCAACAATACAAAGGAAACACTAACATGCACATTACACAGTAAATACACATCCAGGAACCGGTGTAAACTTAATAAAAGATGCTTCCAATGCTATGATCTTACAGTATCCAGTCCCTCCCTACAATCAATCCCCACTCTAACGTTACCCTCTTGAATCATTCTTTCATCATTACCACTATCAGCAATGGCTATAGTTAAATGATATTATCGGCACCACTATCAGCAAGGGCTCACAAATAGTTACGCCCTTAACTTGTGAACTACCTAAATTATCTCTCGGCACTATAGTATAGATTAGAGTAATTTGTGCTGGATTGGGTTTTAATTTGACATGAAAAGCAACAGATTGGTAAAGATAAACTTCATCTTTTTTGCAACGGCGGGCCTACAGTTTATCTTTAGAAAGGTAAACCTAAACATTAGAATGTGAAATACTCTTGGTAAACTGGGAACAAAGAACAACACACCATGTCCTTAACTTTGATTATTCTGAAATCGATTTGGCACCAACTCATCTAGCAGAATGACAATTCCAATCTTAGTTTGAACTCCTCTATCAAAGCAATATTTCAGGTGTTAATGCAAACAATATCCTATGAAATCTCGGCGCACATACAAATAGAATCCTTATGTTTTTTTGTTTTTTCTATAACAAATCACAAACCAATTGGGTCAGAGTGAACAATCAATTCATTTTGTAAGTGTATATAGTATATACCACATATTGTGGCCATATCTAACAATTGATGATTGCGTCTTGTAACTTCTGCACATACATCATTTTATCCCGTCAAACTAATTCATCACATCGATTGCGCCACTATGGATTTATATGCTCCACATTCCCTCCAATTTCAGCTCCATTATTATTATTATTTTGGTGGGTGGGCATTTCCTCTATAGGGAATAAATCAGAAATAAATTTTAGAATGCAAAATCTTGTAGCAAAGTAGCTAAAGCTTCTCAAGCAATTCCTGTTGGGGAACGCAGTAATTTCAAAAAAAAAACCTACGATCACGCAAGATCTATCTATGAGATGCATAGCAACGAGAGGGGAGAGTGCGCCCACATACCCTCGTAGACCGAAAGTGGAAGCATTATGACAATGCGGTTGATGTAGTCGTACGTCTTCACGATCCGACCGATCTTAGCACCGAACGTACGGCACCTCCATGATCAGCACACGTTCAGCTCGAGGATGTCCCTCATACTCTAGATCCAGTTGAGGCCGAGGGAGAGTTTTTTCAGCACGACGGCATGGTGACGGTGATGATGAAGTTACTGGTGCAGGGCTTCCACTAAGCACTATGTCGATATGACTGAGGTGTGTAACTGTGGAGGGGGGCACCGCACACGGCTAAACAATGTCAACTTGTGTATATGGGGTGCCCCCTCCCTGTATATAAAGGAGGGAGGGAGGAGGAGGCCGGCCAAGGGGTGGCGCGCCCAAGGGGAGAGTCCTACTCCAAGTAGGTTCGGCTCCCCCCCTTTCCTATCCCTATTAGGAGAAGGAGGAAGGAGGAGGAGAGAAGAAGGAAAGGGGGGCCGGCACCCCAAACCCTAAACCAATTCGGTTTGGGCCTAGGGGGGAACACCCCACCACTTGCCCACTGCCTCCTATCTCCACTAGGGCCCATTAAGGCCCATTGACTCCCCGGGGGGTCCGGTAACCTCCCGGTACTCCGAAAAATATCCGATACACTTCGGAACCCTTCCGGTGTCCGAATATAACCTTCCAATATATCAATCTTTATGTCTCGACCATTTCGAGACTCCTCGTCATGTCGGTGATCTCATCCGGGACTCCGAACAACCTTCGGCTATCAAATCACATAAACTCATAATACAAATCATCGTCGAACGTTAAGCGTGCGGACCCTACGGGTTCGAGAACTATGTAGACATGACCGAACACGTCTTCGGTCAATAAACAATAGCAGAACCTCGATGCTCATATTGGTTCCTACATATTCTACGAAGATCTTTTTCGGTCAAACCGCATAATAACATACCTTGTTCCCTTTGTCATCGGTATGTTATTTGCCCGAGATTCGATCTTCGGTATCATCATACCTAGTTCCATCTTGTTACTGGCAAGTCTCTTTACTCATTCCATAATACTTCATCCTGCAACTAACTCATTAGTTAGAATGCTTGCAAGGCTTATAGTGATGAGTATTACCGAGAGGGCCCAGAGATACCTCTTCTAAACACGGAGTGACAAATCCTAATCTCGATATATGCCAACCCAACAAACACCTTCGGAGACACCTGTAGAGCACCTTTATAACCACCCTTTTACGTTATGATGTTTGGTAGCACACAAAGTGTTCCTCTGGTATTCGGGAGTTGCATAATCTCATAGTCTGCGGAACTTGTATAAGTCATGAAGAAAGAAGTAGCATTGAAACTGACACGATCATAATACTAAGCTAACGGATGGGTCATGTCCATCACATCATTCTCCTAATGATGTGATCTCATTCATCAAATGACAACACATGTCTATGGTTAGGAAACATAACCATCTTTGATTAAAACGAGCTAGTCAAGTAGAGGCATTCTAGGGACTATATGTTTTGTCTATGTATTCACACATGTACTAAGTTTCCGGTTAATACAATTCTAGCATGAATAATAAACATTTGTCATGAATTAAGGAAATAAATAATAACTTTATTATTGCCTCTAGGGAATATGTCCTTCAGTCTCCCACTTTGCACTAGAATCAATAATCTAGTTCACATCACCATGTGATTTAACACCAATAGTTCACATCTGTATGTGATTAACATCCATAGTTCACATCGCCATGTGACCAACACCCAAGGGTTTACTAGACTCAATAATCTAGTTCACATTGCTATGTGATTAACACCCAAAGATTACTAAGGTGTGATCATGTTTTGCTCGTGAGAGAAGTTTAGTCAACGGTTCTATCACATTCAGAGCCGTATGTATTTTGCAAATATTCTGTGTCTACAATGCTATGCGTGGATCTACTCTATCTAATTGCTCCCACTTTCAATATGTATCCAAATTGAGACTTAGAGTCATCTGGATCGGTGTAAACGCTCGCATCGACGTAACTCTTTACGACGATCTCTTTTATCACCTCCATAATCGAGAAATATTTCCTTAGTCCTCACTAAGGACAATTTTGACCGCTGTCCAGTGATCTACTCTAAGATCACTATTGTACCCCCTTGCCAAAACTCATGGTAAGGTACACAATAGGTCTGGTACACAGCACAACATACTTTATAGAACCTATGACTGTGGCATAGGGAATGACTTTCATTCTCTTTCTATTTTCTGTCATGGTCGGGCTTTGAGTCTTACTCAACTTTACACCTTGTAATACAGGCAATAACTTCTTCTTTGACTGATCCATTTTGAACTCTTTCAAAAAACTTGTCGAGGTATGTATTCATTGAAACATCTTATCACGTGTCTTGATCTATCTCTATAGATCTTGATGCCCAATATATAAGCAACTTCACCGAGGTCTTTCTTTGAAAAACTCCTTTCAAACTATCTCTACATCATTTCTGATCAACAATATGTCATTCACATATACTTATCAGAAAGGCTGTAGTGCTCCCACTCACTTTCTTATAATTACAGGCTTAACCGCAAGTCTGTATAAAACTATATGCTTTGATCAACTCATGAAAGCGTATATTCCAACTCCGAGATGCTTGCACTAGTCCATAGATGGATCGCTGGAGCTTGCACACCTTGTTAGTACCTTTAGGATTGACAAAACCTTCTGGTTACATCATATACAACTCTTCTTTAAGAAATATCCATTTAAGGAATGCAGTTTTGACATCCATTTGCTAGATTTCATAAAATATGGCAACTACTAATATGATTCGGATGGATTTAAGCATCACTACAGTTGAGAAAATATCATTGTAGTCAACACCTTGAATTTGTCTAAAACCTTTTTGCGATAAGTCAAGCTTTGTAGATAGTAACACTACTAGCAGTGTCTGTCTTCCTCTTGAAGATCCATTTATTTAATATGGCTTGCCGATCATCGGGCAAGTCCACCAAATTCCACACTTTGTTCTCATACATGGATCCTATATCAGTTTTCATGGCCTCAAGCCATTTTGCGGAATCTGGGCTCATCATTGCTTCCTCATAGTTTGTAGGTTCATCATGGTTTAGTAACATGACTTCCAGAATAGGATTACCGTACCACTCTAGTGCGGATTGTACTCTGGAAGATCTACGAGGTTCGGTAATAACTTGATCTGAAGTTTCATGATCATTATCATTAGCTTCCTCACTAATTGGTGTAGTAATCACTAGAACTGATTTCTATGCTGAACTACTTTCCAATTTGGGAGAAGGTACAATTACCTCATCAAGTTCTACTTTCCTCCCACTCACTTCTTTCGAGAGAAACTCCTTCTCTAGAAAGGACCCATTCTTAGCAACAAAGATTTTTCCTTCGGATCTGTGATAGAAGGTGTACCCAATAGTTTCCTTTGGGTATCCTATGAAGACGCACTTCTACGATTTGGGTTTGAGCTTATCAGGTTGAAGCTTTTCACATAAGCATCGTAGCCCCAAACTTTAAAAAATGACAACTTTGGTTTCTTGCCAAACCATAGTTCATAAGGTGTCGTCTCAACGGGTTTTGATGATGCCCTGTTTAACGTGAATGTAGTTGTCTCTAATGCATAACCCCAAAACGATAGTGTTAATCGGTAAGAGACATCATAGATCGCACCATATCCAATGAAGTGCGGTTACGATGATCAGACACACCATTACGCTGTTGTGTTCTAGGTGGCGTGAATTGTGAAACTATTCCACATTGTTTTAAATGAAGGCCAAACTCGTAACTCAAATATTCTCCTCCACGATCAGATCGTAGAAACTTTATTTTCTTGTTATGATGATTCTCCACTTCACTCTGAAATTCTTTGAACTTTTCAAATGTTTCAGACCTATGTTTCATTAAGTAGATATACCCATATCTGCTCAAATATCTATGAAGGTCAGAAAATAAAAATACCCGTCACGAGAATCAATGCTCATTGAACCGCATACATCGGTATGTATTATTTCCAATAAGTCACTAGCTCGTTCCATTATTCCGGAGAACGGAGTTTTAGTCATCTTGCCCATAAGGCACGGTTCGCAAGCATCAAATGATTCATAATCAAGTGATTCCAAAAGTCCATCAGCATGGAGTTTCTTCATGCGCTTTACACCGATATGACCCAAATGGCAGTGCCACAAATAAGTTGCACTATCATTATCAACTTTGCATCTTTTGGCATCAATACTATGAATATGTGTATTACCACGATCGAAATTCAATAAGCCATCAACATTGGGTGTATGACCATAGAAGGTTTTATTCATGTAAACAGAATAACAATTATTCTCTGTCTTAAATGAATAACCATATTGCAATAAACATGATATATTCATATTTATGCTCAACGCAAACACCAAATAACTTTTATTGAGGTTCAACACTAATCCCGAAAGTATAAGGAGTGTGCGATGATGATCATATCAATCTTGGGACCACTTCCAACATACATCGTCACTTCATCCTCAACTAGTCTCTAATTATTCTGCAACTCCTGTTTCGAGTTACTAATCTTAGCAACCGAACAAGTATCAAATACCCAGGGATTACTATGAGCACTAGTAAGGCACACATCAATAATATGTATAGCAAGTATACCTTTGTTCACTTTGCCATCCTTCTTATCCGCCAAATATTTGGGGCAGTTCCACTTCCAGTGACCATTTCCTTTGCAGTAGAAGCACTCAGTTTCAGGCTTAGGTCCATCTTTGGGCTTCTTCACGGGAGTGACAACTCGCTTGACATTCTTCTTGAAGTTCCCTTTCTTTCCCTTTGCCTTTTTCTTGAAACTAGAGGTCTTGTCAATCATCAACACTTGATGCTCTTTCTTGATTTCTACCGTCGTCGATTCCAACATCACGAAGAGCCCGGGAATCATTTTCATCATCCCTTGCATACCATAATTGATGACGAAGTTCCAGTAACTTGGTGATGGTGACTAGAGAACTCTGTCAATCACTATTTTATCTGGAAGATTAACTCCCACTTGATTCAAGTGATTGTAGTACCCAGACAATCTGAGCACATGATCACTGCTTGAGCTATTCTCGTCCATCTTTTAGCTATATAACTTGTTGGAGATTTCATATCTCTCAACTCGGGTATTTGCTTGAAATATTAACTTCAACTCATGGAACATCTCATATGGTCCATGACGTTCAAAATGTCTTTGAAGTCCCGATTCTATGCAGTTAAACATGGTGCACTAAACTATCAAGTAGTCATCATATTGAGCTAGCCAAACGTTCATAACATCTGCATGTGCTCCTGCAAAGGGTCAGTCACCTAGCGGTGCATCAAGGACATAATTCTTCTGTGCAGCAATGAAGATAAACCTCAGATCATGGACCCAGTCTGCATCATTGCTACTATCCTCTTTCAACTTAGTTTTTTCTAGGAACATATAAAAAACATAGGGAAGCTATAACGCGAGCTATTGATCTACAACATAATTTGCAAAATACTATCACGACTAGGTTCATGATAAATTAAAGTTCAATTAATCATATTACTTAAGAACTCCCACTTAGATAGACATCCCTCTAATCATCTAAGTGATCACGTGATCCAAATCAACTAAACCATGTCCGATCATCACGTGAGATGGAGTAGTTTTCAATGGTGAACCTCACTATGTTGATCGTATCTACTATATGATTCACGCTCGACCTTTCGGTCTCCAGTGTTCCGAGGCCATATCTGCATATGCTAGGCTCGTCAAGTTTAACCCGAGTATTCTGCGCATGCAAAACTGGCTTGCATCCATTGTATGTGAACGTAGAGCTTATCACACCCGACCATCGCGTGGTGTCTCGGCACGACAATTTGTAGCAATGGGGCATACTCAGGGAGAACAGTTGTACCTTGAAATTTAGTAAGGGGTCATCTTATAATGCTACCGACGTTCTAAGCAAAATAAGATGCATAAAGGATAAACATCACATGCAATCAAAATATGTGACATGATATGGCCATCATCATCTTGTGCTTATGATCTCCATCATCGAAGCATCGTCATGATCTCCATCGTCACCGGCGTGACACCTTGATCTTCATCGTAGCACCGTTATCGTCTCGCCACCTATTGTTACTACGACTATCGCTACCGCTTTGTGATAAAGTAAAACAATTACATGGCAATTGCATTGCATACAATAAAGAGACAAGCATATGGCTCCTGCCAGTTGCCAATAACTTTGTTACAAAACATGATCATCTCATACAATAATTTATATCACATCATGCTTGACCATATCACATCATAGCAAGCCCTACAAAAACAAGTTAGACGTCCTCTACTTTGTTGTTGCAAGTTTTACGTGGCTGCTACAGGCTTCTAGCAAGAACCATTCTTACCTACGCATCAAAACTACAACGATGTTTCGTCAAGTGTGTTGTTTTAACCTTCAACAAGGACCGGGTGTAGCCACACTCAACTAAAGTTGGAGAAACAGACACTCACCATCCACCTATGTGTGAAGCACGTCGGTAGAACCAGTCTCGCGAAAGCGTATGCGTAATGTCGGTTTGAGCCGCTTCATCCAACAATACCGCCGAATCAAAATATGACATGCTGGTAAGCATTATGACTATTATCGCCCACAACTCTTTGTGTTCTACTAACGCATATAACATCTACGCATAGACCTGGCTCGCATGCCACTGTTGGGGAACACGGTAATTTCAAAAAATAATCCTACGAGCACGCAAGATCTATCTATGAGATGCATAGCAACAAGAGGGGCGAGCGTGTCCACGTACCCTCGTAGACCGAATGTGGAAGCGTTATGACAAAGCGGTTGATGTAGTCATATGTCTTCACGATCCGACCAATCTTAGCACCGAACATACGGCACCTCCGCGATCAGCACACGTTCAGCTCGGGGACGTCCCTCATACTCTAGATCCAGTTGAGGCCGAGGGAGAGTTTCTTCAGCACGACGGCGTGGTGACGGTGATGATGAAGTTACCGGCGCAGGGCTTCGCCTAAGCACTACATCGATATGACCGAGGTGTGTAACTGTGGAGAGCGGAACCACACACGGCTAAACAATGTCAACTTGTGTCTATGGGGTGCCCCCTCCCCGTATATAAAGGAGGGAGGGAGGAGGAGGACGGCCAAGGGGAGGCGCACCCAAGGGGGGAGTCCTACTCCAAGTAGGTTTGCCCCCCCCCTTCCTATTCCTATTAGGAGAAGGAGGAAGGAGGAGGAGAGAAGAAGGAAAGGGGGACCGCCCCCCAAACCCTAAACCAATTCTATTTGGGCCTAGGGGGGCGCACCCCACCACATTCTCGATGCCTCCTATCTCCACTAGGGCCCATTAAGGCCCATTGACTCCCCGGGGGGTTCCGGTAACCTCCCAGTACTCTGAAAAATATTCGATACACTTCGGAACCCTTCCGGTGTCCAAATATAACCTTCCAATATATCAATCTTTATGTCTCGGCCATTTTAAGACTCCTTGTCATGTCCGTGATCTCACCCGGGACTCTAAACAACCTTATTCTATCAAATCACATAAACTCATAATACAAATCGTCATCGAACGTTAAGCATGCGGACCCTACGGGTTCGAGAACTATGTAGACATGACCGAGACACGCCTTCGGTCAATAACCAATAGCAGAACCTGGATGCTCATATTGGTCCTACATATTCTACGAAGATCTTTATCGGTCAAATCGCATAACAACATACGTTGTTCCCTTTGTCATCGGTATGTTACTTGCCCGAGATTCGATCGTCGGTATCATCATACCTAGTTCAATCTCATTACCGGCAAGTCTGTTTACTCGTTCCGTAATACTTCATCCCGCAACTAACTCATTAGTTACAATGCTTGCAAGGCTTATAGTGATGAGTATTACCGAGAGGGCCCGGAGATACCTCTTCGAAACACAGAGTGACAAATCCTAATCTCGATATATGCCAACCCAACAAACACCTTCGGAGACACCTGTAGAGCACCTTTATAACCACCCTTTTACGTTGTGACGTTTGGTAGCACACAAAGTGTTCCTCTGGTATTAGGGAGTTGCATAATCTCATAGTCCGAGGAACTTGTATAAGTCATGAAGAAAGCAGTAGCAATGAAACTGACACGATCATAATGCTAAGCTAACGGATGGGTCATGTCCATCACATCATTCTTCTAATGATATGATCTCGTTCATCAAATGACAGCACATGTCTATGGTTAGGAAACATAACCATGTTTGATTAACGAGCTAGTCAAGTAGAGGCATACTAGGGACTATATGTTTTGTCTATGTATTCACACATGTACTAAGTTTCCAACAATGAGAAAAGAACATGTCCAAGAAAAGCTGACTGGAATTTTTGAGGTTACAAAAATGTAAGGTTACATTGCCTCTCCAGGAAATGACAATTCGATAATCTAAAAACCATGAAACCTAGTATGCACGTGAAACTTTCACCTACAAAGGGGAAGACTGAGAGACATTTTTTATGCATGTCACTATAGGTCTTAACAGCTACTGGATGGTTTTGATTGTTCTACGAAGCAAATGGAAGTATTGAACAACTTGAAAATATGGTAGCGAATCTAGGGCCTTTG
Organism: Triticum aestivum; assembly: GCF_018294505.1. Lineage (NCBI taxonomy): Eukaryota > Viridiplantae > Streptophyta > Magnoliopsida > Poales > Poaceae > Triticum > Triticum aestivum. Next base: position 85,790,756 of record NC_057801.1, on the reverse strand, counting down.
ACTAACTAAAAAGTTGAGGTGCATAAAAGGAAATGAGCTTAATGCACTACACACATAATCTGTAGAAGAGAAGGAATGGAATGTCCCTGAATGGTGCATAACTAATGTAGCAGTAAACAATTCTATTGATGGAAAAAAACATAAGTGAGTCTCTACATCTCATAAAAGTGGAAGCACTTCTATACAGTGGTAAAAACTGCTACAGTGTCGATTTCACAGCAAACCACCTATGTAAGTTGTATGTCCACCAAAGGAGAATTTTGCTTCCTAGAACAATCACCCATAAAATTCAAATATGCTACACTGTCGATAGGAGGACCTTTATAAGTTGTAAGTCGACCAAAGGAAAACTTTCTTTTCTTAATGGTGCTCTATGAGTTCTAAGCAAGGATACACAATATCTATCTATATCCTCAACATTCCTGCATAAGCTATGATAAGACAAAGCAAATTATTTAGAGACAACATTGCATTATATATAAATATGAGAAACAGACAATGATGAACGAACAAAAGCTTAAACAAGCTTTTTATGACATGTAGTTTCATATTTCAAAACAACGAAAATTAGTTGAGTCTTCTCCAACGACTTTCAAAACTGTTTAAATCAATTGAGTCTTCTCCAACAGACAAATATTTTCTTTTCTCACAAGAAGAGAATGAACACACACTGATAGACCATACAAAAATATTTCATGATTGATGCCAAACTAATCTCGGAACAATCATAGGAAATGGAAAGGCACCCCAAGCTCCTGCCATCAGGCTAGCCATGGCACAAAAACAACAAACCCCACCCCGGACACAACAACACCACCACCAAAATCGCCCCCAAAATCAACATCTAAACAACCGCCCCAAAACGTTGACCAAACATTCAACCAAACAGTCGTCACCCCCTTTCCGCAACAAAATCCCCATCCATTGAGGAATGAGATAAATGAGGAACCAAAAAAATGCCCAAGACGGAGCGCAGAAGAAGACCACCATAGATGTCAGACAGACAGAGACCAAGTTGGCACAGACATCCCCGCCCCCACCGTGAGATGACATACAACACACCACCGCCCCCTCTCCACAAAAGACGGAGCTATCATGCTCGTAGGCAGCTCCATCCACAATTCAACACACATGACACCATCATTCCCTCTAACAGAAATTACTCATCGACCTGACAGGCTTGCAATACCACCACCAAGAAAACCAAGACAGAGTACACGAACCCGATGGCACGTAAGGCCACTAATGCCATGATACCCTGCGATAGGCCCATATATACATCTAATCAGCCGATTACACATATAGACAACGGCCTAGGAGTGCCCTCCACAGCCCCGAGCCACCAGGGGGCGGGATTTCATGGGAGCTTAGGAATTCTAAGGGATTTGCAGTAACATTGCTTTATGTGGAGCAGGGTTTGTTACACAGAATAGATTTTGAGAAAAAATCCAGCTTGTTAAGGAACAAATTAGCGGATGGGAATCATTTGATGGGCAAATGATTTTGATCTGCAGAATAATTCTAGACGGCGTCAGGAATGCAAGATATATCGTAAACACTGAAACTGCAAGATACTAATATCTGATGCTAATCCCTGATTTAAAACAATCTTGTTTCCAAAGTTTAGTTTGGATAATTTCTAACAAAGGCATGTTTGTACAATTCTACTTGTATCCTCCTCGTACTCTCAAATCAATCCACTTGTACCCCTAACACAAATAGAAATGGCTCACCTGAGAAACTGGATGAACATAAACACTTCTTTTGGGGGCCTGTAGAGTTTGAAGAGCAGAAGAATATCTTCCTTGCTCTTCTCCTGAGAGGTTGCAGATCCTACATGGGTAATCATATATAGTTAAGTAACTTGCATCTAGGATACGACAAACTCAAAATATAAACTTGCATAAAAGGAAGCTAGCACAACTCTTGTTACCAGCCCAAGTTCCATTTCCAAAAACAACTTCTTTTTAGCATTTTGTGACTTATTTTTTATTTTGTTGGCAGGGCTGTGACTTATTTGATATGTTCCTCAGTTGTCCCAACTGAGCAGAAGAAACCTGGTAATTGGACGATTGGCATGCAACTGAAGCAGAGCTGAATGAAAGATAACAAAAGGTGAATAACACAACAGGATTGTACATTGTTCTTCACAATTTTTTCTAGTGTTATCTAAATAGTTAAGCACACTGAAGTATGGTTAGCATTGACATAATCATAGATAACTTAACTATATATCATGGACTCTACCAGGGAAGTGTCAAAGACAATCGCAAGCTTCCTTGTGGACAGTGGCCTTCCAGTGCACCAATATCAACTTAATTGCCGACTCTAGCACACACATACAAACCTGTAACAGTCTACACCTACACACAAGTGCACATAATTTATTTTTATACTGACCATACTTTCCAATCCTAGAGCTTGAGCTATAAAGCACACCCATAGCTCAAAATAACTACATGTACTACTAACCAAGGCACAATTCTTTCTCTGCCTGAAAAGTGATGTGCAAGTTTCATATAACATCTAATATATGTTCCATCCCGATCTTTTATCAGGCTGCAAAAATTGGGAAGAACAAAATGGTTCATTAGCATATGGCTGCATGGTCCATGTGTCGTTTAAATTAGACAAACACACAGTACAAAGCCCAAATCTTTCATGTGTCTAATGCAAATCACTATATAAAGCAACCTTGGCACAATGGATTGGTAAGACATGATTTCCCATAAACAGACATAACAACTATGTATAACATTTCCACGTGCATATTCTCAGCTAAAGACCAAAACACGTGCATTCAACTTTAAGAGAAACATGATCAACTTATTGGATGATAAGATATTTAACTCGATGCATGAGTGACCAAAATTACCAGTGCAGTTGTCGCAGGCCTTGACATAGGCAGCAACATCTCTTTATTGGGCTCCCTCTTCTGCTTCCCAAAGACCAAATAGCATAAACACGAGTATAAGATCTCACCACACATCACTCTCTCAGCTTCTCAAGTTGATTTCACTCAAAGAGTATGGAAGGGTTCTCACACATCATAAGGAAGTAAGGAACTTGCCATTGGTATATCCACCAGGCAGAAGGCATTTCACAAACGTGAAGCGATAGCAGCAAATTTGACCAGATAATATGGTCATCTCCAGTGTGCAGAGCTATGAATTTTCCAATCTTTCTTAGTATAATAAAAAGTTTCTGAAATCCATTATGGTTTCTGAAAATTTTATTTTTGTCAGAGCTTCTGATTCCTAATGCTTGGATTGCAGCACACCAATGCTCACAAGCATTAGAGTTCCTTTGATGTTCAGCACATGTCCATATACAAAAATCAAGAGTCAAGCGCGCGCGCACGCCCACATAATGAAAATAAAAAATATGGATGAACACACACTATTAATTATTCTACTTAACCAGTGCTACCATTAGCCAAGAAAGTTGTGCGCTAAATATACATGCATGTCACAAGATGCGACTAAGACTAAGTAACAGGCATTCTGAAAATGATACATTGATGTGTCTTCCTTAAAAGGCAAACAACAGCTAGTGTGGATTACCTTAAGCCATTCAAAGAGATTGTGTTCTTCTACATCCACAACTGAGACACCGTCCTTATAAACATAAAATTCAGAAGTCTTTACACCAACCATTGAAGCAAGTCCATCCTATCCACTTTATCAAGTTCAGACAAAATTATTCAAGAAGACCTTCTCTATACTGCTCCTATGCCAATGTTGTCATTGTCTCCCCAACAATGCCAGCCTTCCCCCTTACTTGTTGCCGCCGGTATCCCGTAGGTGGAGCCAGAATCTGATAAAGCCTCCGCATCCATTCATCACATCGCTTCTCTCTTTCCCATCATTCAATTTGCGTGTGCGAACAGGTGACTAGTGTAGGTAGTGCTGCGGAGAGGCGAGGTGAGGAGAATGCGACATGGAGCTAGTGGCGGCGCGGGGGAGGGGTGGGATCCTGGGGACTGGGGAGAAGCAGTGTCGGTGTTCAATCCTAGGGTTTGCTGGGCGTCAACTCGATTGGTTCATTGGGAAGAGACAGGTCCGAAGGTTGCTCGGCTTGGATTAGATGGGGGTGGCGGGAAGGTGGTGCGGCGGTGGGGGAGATGGCCGGTGGCGGCTGGAGCTGGGCGAGCAACGGGTGGATAGTGGAGACCCAGGAACGAAGAAAATATTTTGGAGAAAAAAAAGAGGGCTAACCTGCAGCCTAGTCGGGTTCGAGATAGGTATGGAAAATGGTAAACCGACTATAGATGATTGGGGGCTATGAGATAGCGGCACAAATGCCCGCTGATAAATCCCTCGCTAGCCGCGATTCACCAGGATGCTAGATTTCCTAGGAGCTTAGAATCTATACTGATGGCAACTCTTATAAAGAATTTTCTTTGGGAAATTTATTCAATTATCCTTCCATCAACATGGAGAAGGGCTTTGTCCAGCCCGTGTTAACATGTAATGTAAGTTCGTCCTCTCAAGCCTTCAAACTTTGTTCTAGTATAGATTTGGATAGGCATCATTTCCTCCACTGCTGTTTACTTTGCCGTTTACATCTAATTGGATGTTTGCAACAATGACCAGTTTAAATTGTAGTTGTAAAAACATGTTCCTTATGCAGAATAGATCCATTCATTTGCTTATATAATTGTGAAACATATCACGTGTCTCTTTGTTTCTCTTTCAGAGTCGTATCTCTTATGCCAGGCAGAACTTTAGGGAAGATAGTGAGCCAAACCATCTTGAGGACAGCAAGATGACCACAAGGTCCCGTCTTGATGAAAACAGTGAGTTGAAGCTACTCACCAGCAGGTGTCAGATAACCTCTGTGCAGTCACTGCCTCAATCAGTTTGACTTCTTTAGTCTCAACTTAAAGTGGAAAGGCTTGCTTCAGCTCAGCTCTGACTTGAAATCAAAGATGTAATGAAGATGTCAGAGGACTGCCTTGCGCACTATGGTGACATACAACTAGGGATGAAGCATCTATCGTTGACATAACTGAGGTCTCATCAGCTTGTTCGGCTGCTTGCCGGGCCCGTCCTGGCCAGGACTAGTGCCTTCTGAAGTGCTCTCAGTTTTGTATATGCTTTTGTCGGCGCGTTTATATGCACTGTTGGCGACCTTTGATGCCCAGTGGATGTGATATGCGTAATAGCCGTGATAGCATAGCGTAAGTTGCTTGCTTATTTATTTCCTTATTGTCTTGTTTATTTTTTGCTTGTAGTCAATGAAGTTCTTTTTCCACGGTTTGCTAGTGGCTATAATAACCTATTTTTTAAAACTAGGCCAAATAACCATGGGCTACATATTTACTGTAGTTACCATGCGCCTCTTACGGGCCGTAGAAACAATGGGCCTTCTAAGGGCCGTAGAAACAATGGGCCTTCTACGGGGCGTAGAAACAATGGGCCTTCTACGGGGTGTAGAAACAATGGGCCTTCTACGGGCCGTGGACACAATGGGCCTTCTACGGGCCGTATCATCAATGGGCCTTCTACGGGCCGTATGATCGATTGCCCAAACATGGACCAATAACAGAGCGCATTACGGCCGTAAACGAGCTATAGTTGGAATCGCATTTTCATGGGTCGACCATAATGGGCCATCGTTAATCGGCCGTATTTGATGACGCTATGAAAACGGCCCAACGTATTAATGGGCCACGAACAGGCCGACTGTAACCACGGGCTGAATTTGGCCCACAAGCAGAAAATGACAGTAACGGGCTGTAAGTAAATGAATGCTGGAAATGAGCCCAAGAATAAATGAGCCCTGAGAAGGCCGAAAGATAACATGGGCTGGAAACGACCCAATGGAATAATGGGCCGTTAATGGGTATAAAGTGATACACTGTTCATTATGGGCCAGTTTCACCATGGGCTGTTAATGGGCCAAGAGTTACAAAGGGCCTCATATGGGCCAAAAGACGTCATGGACCATACATGGGCCGGAAGTTAAAACGGGCTGGAATCATATTGGACGACCCATATGACGCTACTAGGCCTAACTCGGCTCCATGACTAGGAGGTCCGTCAGCAGGGGAGTCCTCTCCTCCTCCGGTAGAGGGGCTGGGCACAACATTTGCTCCGCCCTGGCGACCCATTTCTATAAAGGAGAGGTCGAATGAAGTTAACCGGGGTCTTTGGAGCTAAGAGAAATATGAAAGTGCAAAAACTATATATCAAATACTTACTGGTGGGGCATCATAGCCCACCTCGAGGCCGAGGTCCTCCCCTTCCTTAGGCACCTTGTCCTTAGGCAGCTTGAAGAGCCGCGTCCACATGCCGTCCAAGGTGGAGCTAAAGAATTTGAGGACGGGCCCCGCTTCATCGGATTTGAGCCCCCACATTCGGGTGTTCCGGAGTTGGAGCAGGAGGATGCGGCGATGAAGCATGATATTGACCACGTCGGCTAGCTGGAGGTTCTTCTGGGAGGACCACCATTTGATCCTTTTGATCAGCACCTCCACCTTTTTCGGGTTCCCCCAGGCGATGCCCTTCTCCTTCCACGACCTAAGTTTCTTCAGGGGGGCGGCTAAAAAAGCTAGGACTTTGGCCTGGCCGGCGGCGAGCGGCTCAGTGATGTAAATCCACTCGAGCTGTCATTCTTTGACCATCTTGATGAAGGTTCCATCGAACTAGTCGGCCTTCTGGTTCTTGCCGACCATGGCCCCTCCACGCTCCGCTAGATTGGAGCCGCTGGACTTCGGCCTGACGCCAAAGATCTTCAGCCATAGGCCGAAGTGCGGCTCGATGAGGAGTAAGGCCTCGTAGACCATGATGAAGGAGGCAAGGTGCAGGCTGGAGTTCGTGGCCATATGGTGGAAGTCAAGCCCATAGTAGAACATCACCCTGCACACGAATGGGTGCAACGGGAACCCTAAACCTCTTATGAGGCGAGGGACGAAGACTACCCGCTCCCCTGGATTGGGAGCGGGCACCTGCTGGTTGGCATCGGGAGTGCGGGCGGGACATTGGTGGGGATGTATCCCACATTGCGCAGCGCTGAATGGTGCCCTCCCTCATGGAAGAGCCACCTCAGTGACCTTTGAGGGTGTCGGCCATGGCTAAGGGGGGAGCTTGGGTGCGCTAAAGGGGAAGAAGGCTGGATCTAGGCGCTATAGCTCGTCGAGGCAGCAAGCGGGGGAAATGAGATCATGATTGCCAGCTCTATTACCTTTTTTATCTTATAGGCTGCTGAAAGGCCAAGAGTATCCCTTGCCGCGTCGATAAAAACGCCCCTCACAGACTAAGGCATAGCCTAGTGGTAGGAAGGGGCTGATGCCATCCCACCCACCCAGGTTCAAGGCACGGTACTTGCAATTTGGGTTTGTTGCAGCAATTATACTGTAGGGGGTTCCCTTATAGTCTTTTTGTCAAAAAAATAAAAAATAGAAACGCCACTCTCCCCCATAAAAGATGTCGTCATACGCATGGGGAGAAATAGTATCTTGATGATATCCCTAAGAAAACGGTCACGATCTCCACCTCGATGGGACGCACTTGTAAAAAGGTTGCCTCGAACCACAATTTGACGTAGGCAGTAACTGCCTGACCCGTCATGGGTACTGTTGTTTCGATAAAGTTGTCAGGCTATGAAGCGTTGTTCACGCCTAGGTGGTTGGCCCTCAAGGTTAAGTAAACTCATGACCCTGGATGGGGCAGGAGCTCGGCTGGACCTCGTTTACAAAAACACCGCTCCTTTGAAAGATGGTTTGGAGATCCTGGATTGCAAAGGGGAACTCATCTGTCAAGCTAGGGACTTCAGATCCCAAGTTACTTCTGTTAAAGAAACCGTCCTCGACATAGAATACCAGTTCGGGGGCTACTGACCGTGTTCTGGACTAGGGGGTAATAATCTAGTCCACTCATATTCCTCGGGGCTAGGCCGGTGGGCCCTCATTCTTCCCAAGATGGACTACGGAAGTCGTATGCTGGAGGCAAGATCAAGACTGCATCTGCCGAAGACTTGACGTGTACTCCAAGATCTCTCCTGCCGCCTCCACGCCTATATACTGACCTTGTAACCCTAGATACCCTACCTGGTGTGTATATAAGCCAAAGGGTTTAGCCCGTGGAGGGGATTTGAACACAATCACATTCACCTAGCCTTAGAGTTAGAACCCATCTTACGATCTCAAGGTAGATCAACTATGTATTTGATACATCTCCCATAACATAAACAAGAGCATGACGTAGGGTTTTACCTCCATTAAGAGGGCCCGAACTGGGTAAACATCGTCTCACTTGTTCCTGTTACCATCTGTCCAAGATCCACAGCTCGAGTCCCCCTACCCCGAGGTTTGCCGGTTTTTACACTGACACTCGTGCACCATACGAGGCGCCAGAGAATGCAAGTCTGCCTCGCCAACATCCACCACCACGAGGGTTGCCGCCGCCATCCGCGCCCGCTGCCTCGCACGGTGGGCACACCGTGCAATATTTGCGTCAGCGGACGCTTATGCGTTCATCTCCGCCTCGCCGCGCCAACGAAGCGGTTGCGCATCCGCTGGCGGTTCGGACGCCAAATGGACCACACCACCTCCGGTGAGCCAGCGGTGACAAACCTCGTGTGGGATCCATGCACCATCTGGGTGGGTGCAATGGATTCCCGACAGAAGGAGTCTGAGCGCTGCCGTCAGGCAGCCTCCTCCCGGGAGTGGAAGACTCCAAGGTGGACGGTCATGTCCTCCTCTGGACCATGTGGGATGAGCTCGGGGTCAACAGATCTGGAGGTGTAGGTCTCGGATCCACTGCCTGCCATGCCGGAGAAGGTACAGGATATTGCCAGACGTGAGCTTATGGGTAGAGGGACTGGACTGGAGGAGAGCGCAGTGGACTGGAATGCAGCTAGGGTTTCGGCTGGAGTGCGGATAGGGTCTATTTTATGTGGGGTCAGTTGGACTAACGTGGGCTGGATCTGACGTGGCGGGCGCGTCCTGACGTCTCATATCCGTCTTAGATTTGGGCTGGATATCGGGAGTGTCAATCAGTCCGGACGTTTAGCCCAGCTATGAGAAGGCCGGTCCGGACGTTTGAGGCCGGTATAGAGGGTCCGACCGTAGATGCTGCAAAGGAGAGACAGAGCGCGGGGGCGGTGGGCTTTTGGGCCGGGGCCACGGGACCTGGGTGGGCTCGAGGAGGTACAGTGATCCATACCATACGACGCGACGTGACGGCTCTCCGTCCTACAGTGCGCGCCACACTCACTAGTCTCTCTCTCGCGTCTTTTGCCACACACACACGCACACTGTGGCCACCCATCGACGGTCGCCCCTTTTATTACAACTAACTCACGTCACACGCCCCGCTAGCTAGCTCGCTAGACGTGCCGTGCCAACTATGGACGTGCGCACAGTGTCGTTCTACCTTTTCTGCTCGCACGTACGTACGAACCTAACCGAACCGAACCATTGACCCATGCATCCAACGCGTACCTTTTCCGTACAACACTATGCGTCCATGTCCATACGCGTTACGTGATTCCAAGCCAATCAGCGATGTACTGTGCGTGCGTGTCTCGTACACTGCGTACGTACAGGTCATCCTTATGCATTATTCGTGGATTTATTTCAGAATTTCCGGCGATGCGCTTTCAGTGGAAGGAGACGTTCCCGTCGACGACGAGGCGCCTACGGTGGCTTCGTAAATCTCAAGATAATATGCCGGCTCAGTCTCTCGGAGGTGCTCATAGGGGTAGGATGTGCGTGTGTGCGTTCATAGGGATGAGTGTATGCACACGTATATGAGCGTTTGTGTCTGTACTGATGCTCAAAAGAAAAAGTAAAGTAAGAGCATCTACGGCCAGCCTTTTTGAACTGACCGGACGGGCAGCCCGGCCCGTGCCAGGTCATGAAAATGTGACTCAGCTAGGCTCCCAAACTTGCCGCGAACGTGCGGGTTAAACCGGCACTCGTCAAATTCAGCCCAAATCCAAAGCGTATGGGAAGGCGTGGACGCGCCCCGACGTGTCCGCCATGGCAAGCTGGCCGCCATAGCCCGCATGGACCCCACTCTATCCCCATTAAAAATCCCCACCCGGAGCAAATCCTAACTTCGCTTCACTCTCGGCTCCACTCTCTGTCGCTTTCCCTCCACTCCTCGTCCATTCCCCTTCCGCTCTCCATCCCAATGTCAAGCACCGGCAGCAACGGAGGTGACGTATTCGACCACGAGGACAACTGGACGCCTTCGCCCATGAGGCGGAGGGCGACAAGGTGGAGCTGGTCCTCCGCATCACGCTGCAGCGGTAGGGAGTCGACATGGCTATCAGCTCCGGCTCTACTCCATCCCATGTCGCCCGTAGCCGCAGCACAGATGCCAGTGCGGGCCCATCCCGCACCGCTTATAGCTCTGCGTGCTCGGCTCGCTCCATGATGCTGGCTAGATGCCCTCCTACCCCTTCGGTCGCTGCTCCTCAGAGGTATCGGTGGGTGCTAGTGTCCGCGCCGCCGATGGCGTGAATGCGGATGCCCGAATCAGAGGTGCGTGCCTCCCGCCGCGAGAGACAGTGGCGGTGTCGGATGCCCGAATCAGGCGTGTCCGGCTCCGGCGAGGGAGGGACAATGATGGTGGCGCGCCTTCGGCTCGCTTCGGTGCTTGTAGTCGTCACTAGGTGATATATGGATCCGAATATAATTTTTATTATGTCTGATATTCATTGTACTACTATGATTGAAGACAAATAAATTGAAAGTTTTCCAAAAAAAAAAAGGTATACGGCTGTAGACACGGTGATTTGAGAATTAGCCTGTCACCGTCGACGGACGCAGCTCTAAGTAGAGTAGTATATATCCACAGACCGACGGTGCCAAAAGAATACAGGCATATGCATGCATGCCTGCACGGATCCACCTATATATGTACTGGCCGGCGGTTGGTCGACGAACAATCCTATTGTTCATCTACATGAGCAGTGTGGAAAAATAGTTGGCCCATACTATTCAGCTGACCGGTAGAGACCCGACATTGCACGTACACGCAAGATAGGCCCATAATATGTGTGTACGCATCGCGTCCATCCCAACATATATTGTATCACTTTTTCGAGAAAAATAGCAGGAAATTAAATGGCCAATTAGTAATGGAAACATGCCCAAGACCAGACTTGAGAGCATCTTCAGTCGGAGTCCACAAATATGACCTCATACTCCCTAAACGTGTTCGGCTGGTCCACGGACGAGAGCCAGCCACCCCCTCCGTCCGTTCAACCACCTCGCTCATTTGCAAACCTCGAATAAATGAAAACATATGCACACCAATCATCGAATGATGCGAATACACATAAGAATAAGAATGAATGTACACACGAAAAAAAAATCATTCAAAGAGAATATATGTATATATGTATATATATATATCTATATATATATATATATATATATTATTCGAGGTGCATAATCCAAACTTAAAATTCAATGATTTTTAGTGTAGATTCACATATGCGCCACAAGATCATTGAGTAGGTACTCGTGCCTCTGTATCTCGAAGTTGTGCTACACAAAGTTCATAACATGGTGTGCATCTTCTTCCAGGAGGTGACCAAGTACTCCGGACTTCTCAAAATGATGTGTGTGGGCCCCACAATCATGTAATCCAAAATTGCACAACATGTCATCACCTGCCACAATGTCTCTGGATCCCAGATCATTGTAGCTTAAAAATGGGTCATGTTGTGGTAGGAGAAGGGATTTGTGGCACACAACTTTCTAGCAACTCCTTGCATTTGTGGAAAGAGAAATCGTTTGTTATCTTGGGGATGAGGAGAGGGGATTTGTGGCAGGCAGGAGCGGGGACACCGACCCCATTTAACTGTGCCTTTTGCATTTGAATATTTTTTTATCTTTTGAACAAAAGTCCAAATTAACTTCCGTTTGCATATTTGTGTTTCTTGGGACGAGGGCTTTGAAATAAGACTCGTTTTGAATACATTTTGATGAGTTTTTAAAAACTCCACTAAGTTTCGGCTAGCTGCTAAAACTTAATATGAACAAATGTTAAGATGACCAAGTTTTAGAAACTAAAACTTAAAACATGCGGGCAATCCTACGAGTTTGCTGATCACGAAACAATAATGCAGCCACGCAGGTGCATGCTCTTGCACCTAAGTTCCCGTGCCAATTTCTGCGGGGATCAAGAATAGTTTGCAAAACTGCCGCCCACTAATGATAGATACCATCGGCAGGGTAGTATCCCATGTTCTAGTCATTTCCATTGACGGTGTAGTTGCACGCCAGAGGATCCCCATCATAAAGTCTCCTGAGTAGTGGAGATCATTGAAGCACATTGTTGTTGTTATGAGAACCGGGCATGACAAATTCACAAGTCATATGGTGTCATTGCTTCAAGTATGATAGTCGCGTCTTTGGTGCGACCTTGGTACTGCCTACACAAACCCGTAGAACAGTTCTTCCATTGCCAATGCATGCAATTAGCTGAACCAAGCATACCTAGAAAACCTCTCGATCCTCCCATTGTCAATAACTTTTCTTTGGCATTTGGTTCGCTGAAGTACTCCGGTCCAAACACCTTTACCACAACACATGCAAATATCACCATTTCGTCAAATGCACGTGTTCTCTCCCATCCGGGTGATCTCATCAATGACACCTCTAGATGAACCATATGCAAGCATCCTCAAAGCAGTCGTGTATTTCTGCATACGAGAGAATGACAGTTGTTCGCAACAATTTCGTCCTTAGCATTGATTAAGGATCATATAGTTGGAAATATGCCCTAGCAGCAATAATATTGTATTGTTATATTTCCATTATTCATAGTTAAGAGTTTATATTCCATGCTATAACTGCTATGATCCTGGAATATGTGATTCAATGGAAAACTCATATGCACATGTGGAATGATAAGCGGTAAACAATAGGTTCCCAGTCTCGCATCTAAGACCGGCTCAAGTGTTGTTGGTGATCAAGTTTTCCGGATCTTAGGATATCGTTAAGTGTAACGATAGTTCTAAAACAATATTGAGGGTATGACGCACTACTAGAATCGGGAAATTTGCCATCAGCCAGTTCGTTATCGTCGGCTAGCTGACGGCAAAGAAGGTCTTTGCCGTCCCCTTACAAAAAACAGACGACAAAGAACTGGCTAATGGCAAAGATACTATTTTCCATCAGCGAGTTCTTTGCCGTCAGCTAGCTGACGGCAAAGAGCTAGGTGGGGTCCAATGGACGACCCTGCTGTAACGACCCGCCACCCCCACCTCTTTGCCGTCTGCTAGCGGACGTCAAACTATCTTTGCGGTCAGTTAGCAGATGGTAAAGAGGTTAATACCTAACGGCTAATAACGGCGCACCCCCACGCCTCTCTCTCTTCTCTCTCTCTCCTCCCCTGACCCAACCGCACCACGTCCCCATCGTCCTGCCCCCGACCCCCACCGCGCCCTCGCCGCCTTGCCCCCAGCCCCCACCATGCCCCCGCCGCCACTGACCCTCATCCGCCACGACCCCCGATGAGCCCCCGCCGCCGCTGACCCCCGCCGCCCCACCCCGACCACTGCCGCTGCCCCGCCTCCGACCCCCACCGCGGCCCCGTTACCCCGCCCCCGGGCCCCACCGTGCCCCCACCGCCCTGACCCGCCGCTCCGGCCACATCGCCCCGCCGCCCTGGCCACGACGCCCCTCCCCTACGACAATCGCCCAAGCCCCGCCGTGAGGAAGGCCGCGTCGCCGCCCCCTCCCTTGCGGCGGACCTCCTCCACCGGGGCACCCACCCTCCTCCACCGGCCGCCCCTCCCCTGCAGTGAGTTCCTCCTCCTCCTCTCTTTTTTCTAGTTTTTTAGTTTTAGGTTTATGTTTAGTTTAGTTTCATTTTTATTTTTAGGTTTAGGTTTAGTTCTAAAAAAATAAGAAGAAAATAAGAATAATTAGAAAAAGAGGAGGAAGAAGAGGAAGAGGAAGACGACGAAGAAGAAGAAGAGGGGTGCCTCGACGTCGACGAAACCCTTAATGACATATTTTTCGGTGGCATACTGTTGTAAATTTTTAGTTAGGTTGATGGCAAAAACAATAGTGCTATGTTACTCATCTTTCAATTTCAATGTGCAGTTGTTTCATCGCTGCGAGGGTCTGGTGTTCGACAAGCTCCGCCCCTGCATTCGTGGGTGAGCACAAATGACAACTCCTCCCCCCTTAATTATTTGCTCTGTTCCGGCCTTCGCGCGATGACACTAGCTATGTAACAATAGTCACGTAACCAGTATGCGTCTCCCGTTCGAAAGGGTAGCATCGATAAATATGCATTCGGTTGCATATTTATCACCGTAACTCATTCGGTTTGTCCAACGATTTCCACGGATAGCCCGAGTATGTGTAGATTGAGTACGTTCTCCATGCTCTACCCCATTCTGAGACAAAATTTTGTCAGCGTCTCCCTGTTGTTCTCCGGATGCACATTCTCTCGGCTTTTTGCCGAGACGTGTATCAGGAGAACAGCGGGGAGGTGCTGCCGAAATTTTGTCTCGGAATGGGGTAGAGCATGGAGAACATACTCAATCTACACATACTCGGGTGGGAATAGGACCTATCTTTATCTATTAGAGTGTAGGTTGCATGGACTTCATAAAATTGACAAACTATATTAACTGATGAATATATATACATGCTGAATTATATATATTTCTTGTCTGTCAAGTAGCTAAGTAAGATGATTGATCGTGTGTGGACGTACACTGGTCGCACTGGTCAGAAAGAGATTACCAATGAATGGTTAACAAATACCAAGGGGTTTGTGAAAGCCGCATTTGCAAATGACCAGAGGAAAAACTGGTGCCCCTGTGTCCGGTGCAACAACTGGGAAAAGAGGACAGAGGATGAAATGGGCAAACACCTGCAGAAGAGTGGTTTGATGCCCGGTTATACGGTGTGGACATTTCATGGTGAGTCTGCCCAACGTGCCAGAGCTAAGGTGGTTCATCGTCGCACCGATGAGCATGGTACCGGGATGGAAGACATGGTGCAAAACTTTGATGATGCTCGGGATTCGGACAAAGAGATGGAGGAATCTGCAAAGGCCTTCAATGATATGTTGGAGTCTTCAAAATGTCCTCTTCACGAGCATGCTAAGCTTTGTCAGCTGGATGCCATCTCACAAATAATGGATCTGAAGGCTCAATTCAACTTGGGTAGAGAATGCTACGACGCGATGATGATAATATTTGGACGCTTTCTACCCAAAGGCCATGTATTGCCTGCAAACTTGTACCAGTCAGACAAAATCCTTCGTGCTCTTAAGATGCCCTATGAGATGATACATGCCGTTGAGAAAGGATGTGCCTTATTTAGGTTTGAGTATGCGGACTTGAACTATTGTCATGTTTGCAAGTCTTCCTGGAATATTGTGGTAGACAATGGTATGGGTGAGAAGATGCACACCAAAATCCCGGTTAATGTTCTTTGGTATATGCCAATCGTACCAAGAATTCAACGTCTTTTCATGGTCGAAGAGACGGCCAGACAGATGACATGGCACAAAACGGGCAAAAGAACCAAACTAGATGCAGATGGGAATCTGATGATGGTACACACATCGGATGGTGAAGCGTGGAAGCGCTTCGATGCATTATATGCGGAAAAAGCGGCAGATCCAAGGCATCCTAGAGTCGACATTAGCACGGATGGGTTCAATGTGTTTGGTCTGACGGCAACCCAATATAGTTGTTTGCCCGTATTTGTCTTTCCACTCAATCTCTCCCCCCCGAACAGATTATGCAAAGAAAGAACATTTTCCTGATGTTGATAATTCCAGGGCCGAACTATTCGGGGAAGAATATGAATCTGTACATGCAGCCATTTAAGGATGAATTGCAAGAAGCTTGGGATAATGGATTCAAGACATACGACACCTTTAACAAACAGAACGTCATAATGCATTTCTGGTACATCACTACAAAAAAAGACACATCCATGACATTTTGGGCAGAATGAATTTTTTTCCTGTCATACTTATGACACTTCTATGACGATGATTATGACAAAACCCGGTATCATCATAGATGTGGTGGGCTCCTACTTCTGTGACAACAAATCATGATAGGAAATGGGCTTTTCGTCTTGGGCGGGCTGGAGATGCACCCGCATGACATTCTTTGTGCCGTCAATGATGGAAAAAATCATGGTAGAAGCGAGGGCGAGGAAAATTTTGGGGAGTTCCCGGTTACGGCGGGTGGTCGGGGCTGAGCGATGCACGAAGGTTTTCGCGTTTCTCTCGTGTACGTGAGTATGTGCGAGGTGTTGGCTAACTGAACCTGAGCGATCGCACGTTACTGAACCCAAGCGATCGATCCCTTGGCTGTTAACTGAACCCGAGCGATTCATTCGCTGCTGACTGAACCCGAGCGATTCATTCGCTGATGCTGCTAACTGAAACTGAGCAATCAATCGCTGCTGCTTCTTACTGAAGCCGATCGAGCCCCCGTGCAAGACATAGCCAGCCGATGTTGGATTGCCTCTCGATGAATAGTGACTGTTGCTACCGTGCGTGCGGTATGTAGAATGAGTCAAGACGTGGTGAGTCGAGCCGGTTGGTTGGCTGTGGATGAGGAGTTACCGGTGGGGGTTGGATGAACAGGACCCCGTGTAGTAGGCTGTTGCGCTGGATGAACAGGACCCCGAGGAGGCCGCCGCACCCCAGTCGGTGGAGGCTGGATGAACAGTAGCCGTGGATGAACAGTAGCCCGTGGAGACTGGAGGAGGTCGACGGTGGATGAACCGTAGTCTGTGGAGGATGGAGCGAGGCAGTAGACGGTGAATGAATAGGACCCCGTTTCACCGTAGGCGCTCCAACACAAGTTCGTTTCCTCCATTTTGCGGTACGCCATACCCCTCCTGATCAACAGGACCCCGTTTTGACCGTAGGATCTCGAATAGAAGTTTGTTTCCTCCGTTTTGCGGTACGCCAGACCCTTCCCAGTGAAGAGGACCCCGTATCGACCATACGTGGTCGAACAGAAGGCCTGTTTCCTCCGTTCAGCGGTACGCCAGACCTCGTTTTGGCTGTTCCATCCAAGCCGGTTGGCTCCCGATGAGCACGACGTATTCAGACCCAGTTGGTTGCCTCCCGATGAACACGACATTGTTTCCTCTGTTTCGACCCAGCCGGGTGGCTGCCGATGAACAAGACGACATCGATGTACGCCTTCGACACCACATCCATATGTACGTACGTAGTCGTATTTACTTTCTTACAGCATGGTTGTACATATGTGTACACGTTATAGACTGGACTACCTGAGATGCTTTGTTCGTGGCTCTACTACGACACGTGCTACTCCTTACTCGGCCACAGTTCATCGCTGCAGAAAGACCGATCGACCAGTATGTACGTACACGTTCGCGACCAGACAGATAACGCTACATACGCTTCGTCCAAGTGGGTCCCAATTGTTCCTTGCGTGCGAAGATATAGCTGGTGGGTCCCAACTGTCAGGGGGAATCTTTTTTTATAGTATGGACGCACTTCCTTCTGTGCGAAGATGTAGCTAGTGGGTCCCAGCTGTCGGGGGGAAACATTTTTTTGCGAAATATGGTGTCTCGTCCGGTGGGTCCCTGCTGTCAGGTAGAGGAATCATTATTTTTGCATGTAATGAGGAGGCAGTTCCTTGCTATGGGCGTGGACCCAGCTGTCAGCCTCTCCACATATAGTACTCTTCCGATGGAAGTCGTTCCTTGACCACATTGACCACACCGCGCCGAGAGCACCAAGGCGGTGGACGATGGCGAGGCCTAGGAAGGGGATGACGTGGAGCCGGGGAAGACACGGTAGTGGATGCCCGCGCAGAGAGGATTACGAGGGTTGACTAGTTCGGCTGCGGTGTGAGGCTGCCGTCGCCGCGGAATAACAGGGGTTGTGGGTGACTAGAGGATTGGCCTGGCCATTGGTTGGAGTAGGAGGGGCGGTGAGGCCTGTGCGGCAACACGGCCGGCCACGGGAGGCAGGAGCATGTGGCATGGCCCACGATGGTTTGGGCGGCTGGAGCAAGAAGACCAGAGGTTCAAGAAGCACGACAGTCGTTGGATCGCCATCATACGATCACTGCAGCTAGAATCATTTATATTGAATAAATTGACAAAGCCCTCCGTCCGCATCAACTTAGTAGGCCCACAAGTCAGCCTCCAAATATGGTGGGTCCCACCTAGCAGCGGGGTTCTTCATTTTTTTGCGTAGTAAGGAGGCACTTGCGTACGAAGAGATATAGCTGGTGGGTCCGAGCTGTCAGCGGCGGGGATGTTTTTTTTCACAAAATACAGAGGCCCTTCTGGTGGGTCCCTGCTGTCAGATGGAGGAATCATTATTTTGCGGGTAATAATGAGGCACTTCCTTGCTACGGCCATGGACCCAGATGTCAGACTCTCCACATGCAGGCCTCTTTCGATGGAAGTCGTTCCTTGACCATGTTGAGCACGCCGCGTCGAGAGCACCAAGGCGGGGGACGACGGCGAGGCCTAGGAAGGGAATGACCAGGAGCCGGGGAAGACTCGGTAGTTGTTTCCCACGTGGAGGGGAGTATGAGTGTTTACTGCTTCGGCTACAGTGTGAGGCTGCCGTCGCTGGAGAATAATAGGAGGTCTGGGTGAGTAGAGGGACGACTAGGCCAGTGATGGGAGTATGGTGGGGTGGTGAGGCCTGCGCGGCAGCACAGCCGGCCGCGGGAGGAGGGAGTAGGCAATCCCGTCGACGCTTGTTTGCGTGGCTAGAGTAGGAACAGCAGAGAATGAAGAAGCACGATGGCCATTGGATGGACATCCAACAGCGACTACTCTCGCGAGTTGGCTAAGTTCGCACAGCATTGCGTGCGCGTCAACCTTTTTTTAGGAAAGGGTACGCGTCAACCTATAGTAGGCGCACAAGTCAGCCTCAAATTTGTGGAAAACAACATACAACCCATCTGTCGTTATTTCTAGTAATTTACAGCCCATTTGCTAATTCTTAAGGATTTTTTTGGAGCCCATATTCTTTTTGTTAGCATTACAGCCCATATTGTGGCCATAATTAAAACATTATACAAAATTTTGCATATTTCGGTGCGGTCCAAACTATTTTTAATCCTGAAATTTTGAGTCACATTCAAATTAATTTGAAAAATAAATTCATATCAATATAAAATCCAAATAATTTTCCACGCATAAAATTCAATGGAATTTAAAATCTCGAAATGAAAAAAAAGAAATTTGAAACTAATTGCCGGTTTGATGTGTTTTAAAAATGTACAGCAAATTTCTCATTACTGATAGCCCATTTTCTCGTCTTGAAAGATTTGCAGCCCAGCAGGGGTGACAAAGCAAGTAGGCCTCCATTGGGTATTATGCAAAAGAACAAAAAAACTGGGCTAGCCATTTTCAGAAAGAAAAAAAAAACTACTGGGCCGGTCTTTTGGTAAACATAAAAAAAGGCTAGCTAGACAGGCCAGAGTGCCCCGCACAGTCCAGTTGACACCCTGCTTCCGTCTCAAAAACAAAGATAACTGGGCAAGCTACTGGGTCCCTCGTGTCAGCTGCTCGTTGTGCAATTCTCTCGTTTATTGACTACGTTGACAACGGCATGGGACCCAAATGTCAGAAATCCATTAGGAGGAAAAAAATTTCTGGCTTGAAATAAGGAGGCACTTGCTTGCGTACTGCCATGACCCTGGTGGGTCCCTCCTCTCATCCTCTCCACGTAGAGACATCTCCTAATTGTGTACGCGTCAACCTAGTAGGACCAGAAGTCAGCCTCTAAACCCATGGCAGACAAATACAACCCATTTAAAAAAATAACAGCCGATTCCATATGTTCACACGGAAAGTTCAACATTCAGAGCAAAGTAACAAGCCTGATCAAATATAGAGTACTGAACTTCCATGTTGCAACCATCATAGCCAAGTTAACTATCTACTCCGACTAATAATCTAGTGTACAAGTACTGACTTACTCCTAGCTAACTAGATGATGTCAGCCGCCATCTGTGGTATACGCTAAATGCCGGCATTGACGTCCTCCTCCTGGCCTCGGACTTGCTCACGCGCGTTGGCCCTTTCCATGCCGGCGTGGTCCACCGAAGCTTCGGCTTCTAAGCGGGAAACCCACTTGACGAGCTGGTAGTAAAATATGGCGTCGCCCACGCGTGCATGCCTGACAGCCTCTAGGGCTATTTGCCGGGCGCCGACCTCCATGTAGTCGGCCCAGTCATGGGCGCTGTGCTTGTGATTCAAGGCGGCGGTGCACTGCTGCTCCACGCCTCGCTGGGCGAAAATCGGTGATACGCTGCTCCTCTGGCAGGCGGTCATGCTCCAACAAGTTCTCGTACTCCGCATTGCCATCTAAAGACCGATAGAATGCCTTCTCCCTCCGTCTTCCTTCCGGTGAATAACCGAACACTAGCTCCGGTGGTGAGCGCCTATGGTGTCGCTTATTGCGGACGGTCAGGGGCATGATGGACATCACGAGAGCAAGGGCAAGTGGTGAGCGACGTTGGGCTGGTGGGGGTTATGAGGGGAGCCGATTGGGGAAATTGGGTGACGATGCTACCGGAGAATGCCGGGAACCAGTAATTATAGGCCGCAGGTAGGTGAAGCAGCGTGTCACGGGAAACGTGACGGTCATCGGAATTCAATGCATAAGCATGCATGGCTTAGCGCGCCAGCTTACCGTGGAAAAACTGGAAAAACTAATGTGCCATCCTGTCCCGTCAGTAGCGTGTTCCGTCCATGCTGGGTCGCACATCGCCATGACGGTCAAACGAGTGCACTCGAATCATCCAGATGAGGTACTCCCTCCTTGTCAAAAATTATTCCACCACTCACATCTACCTTGGTTGGTGAGATTTTTGAATTGAGCCCTACAAACGGAAAAGGAGCTAGAACGTGCGTGATCCGCTATTTGTTTGTGTAGGATCGAGTAGGTCGGATAGTGTACGTGTAGGATCGAGTAGGTTGGATAGTGTACGTGTAGGATCGCATTAGCTGATGAACATTCGCCGGGAGATAAGGCACTTGCGGACATTTTTGCTGGCAGTGTCTTCAGATTCGCATGGCATTTTCTTTAGAACAACTTGTCAGTTTCTTCAGAGGTAGGCATTTTACTCAAGAAACTGCCACCTTTGGATCTTGCGTGGCAACTAAAACTGCCAGGAGCGTATTAGTAGGCTAGCTAGTGATCGATAAGTAACTTGTAAACACTAAGCGAACAGAAATAAGGAACTGCTAATAACCTGTAAACACCGAGAACACAGAAATCAGGATCATGCTATGCAAAGTAGTAAGAGCCGATCCTTTCGAAATGTTCACACGAGACTCACAGGCCTGGCATTGTAATATGTTCACATTAGTAGACCAAATTCACAACCAACTAGTAACATGTTAATGCATCTCAATGATTCGCAGATCTTATACAAATATGTAGCTCCAAAAGCAAAGATCTAGAAAAAACATTTGTTCTTCCTACTAACATGGATGCTTCTCCGGGCCGACATTCAGTAAAGAGTGACAGGCAAATTTGTTTGTGAAGTCTACAATTCCTCTTGCAAACGTAAGTTGTTTCACCAACAACCCGAACCATGAGGATGAACCAAA
This sequence comes from Triticum aestivum, assembly GCF_018294505.1. NCBI lineage: Eukaryota > Viridiplantae > Streptophyta > Magnoliopsida > Poales > Poaceae > Triticum > Triticum aestivum. Next base: position 85,769,182 of record NC_057801.1, on the reverse strand, counting down.
CATGACATAGGAACATCCACTGCGATATGATTTGGTCTTCTCTCGATCACACGTCGAGACTATTTTCGGAATACAAACTTTAACTTAGGCAAAATGATGCCAATATTATAATCATACCAAAGTAATGAAGCACCTAGTGTTGACCAATAAATAGTACAGTACTACTTTTGTGCAGTCCATGAAGTGACTATCCAATCTTTCTGTGTCTATTTTCAAATGGCACTGCATGCAGTGACTATACTATTCTTTTGTGCAGTTCCACCAAAATTGCGGTCACTTTGTTTGTTTGCCAAATAGCAACGGGCAAACATCTGTCTGCACAAATATCAACTAGCTAGTAAACATATACCCCACCTTGTATTTTCGGTTTAAACACGCCTCTTCCGCTTAGCATCTGTCCTGTTTTGCACTGGAGAATTTGATACTGTCATGATTTGCCCTGGACAATTTCGTACTAAATTGATTTGCTGGTACAGAGCAGAAATATAGTGCCTATTCTTGATCAGACCAAAGATATCCTTGTTCACAGGGACGAAAGAGGTGAAATCAATACAACCGAAATTGAGCAACCAATCATTGAATCATGTCCTGCACCTCCAATGTAGGTCCACTCCGCCAATAAATTCACATGCAAACCACTAACATTACTATCTAATGACAAAAAGAGTAGCAATATAGTACCAAACCATGTACCTTCGTAATGAACAGATCATAGTGCCACCAATTGGATATAATGGTTTGGAAGAAAACATGCTCCTAATGTTGAACCATTTGGACGTAGTTCCAGTAAAATCGAGCATCCCTGTTTGCATAGATATTGAAAGTGTGATTACTGTAAAAGTGGCACTAGTTGAAGCATGGACTCACAAATATAAGCATTCCAATTTCTTAATGGGAATTGAACCATTCCGGACATTTCCTCTTCTTTTAAGCATATTTTGTGCAGTTCAACAAAAATAAAATGCCATCGCCGCCTTGACAATTCAGTGACACTCTATAACAAGAAATGACTTTACATTACATCATGATGTCAGGTATGTAATCGACAGGCATTAGAGACAAACATACATAGCTCCTCCGATAACATAACGAACATTAATTTTAACAAAGGTGTGACTAGCTTTACCAGGATAATTTGAGTGAACTCTACACCCTTTGTTCCTTAATATAAGATATTTTCGTTGTTCAATTTAAAGTACCCAAACATCTAGTATTTAGAAAAACAGGTAGTAGTTTTCTTGAGCACATATCTAGGAAAGCTTGCCACACCTTATATATGGCCATACGCTAATGCAACACCATTCGAATAGTACAAATATACACGAATCCAGTGGCTAGTGCAACAGTAGAGTAGTTTTTTTATTACGGGGTACAGTATAATGGTTTTACTGAACAGATTTCCATAAGCTAGCACCGGAAAAAATTTATAAGCATTAACAATACAAAATGTAAAGGTAACAAGTTTCAGCATTAGTATACTAGCTGTGCAACATCATTAAACCAAATACAAAAGTGTGAAGGTAACTAGCATTATTAACTAAAGACAATATAAAAAATGCAAACCATGTACCTTCAAGGTAAATATCATTTCGAACTTGAGGGGACTTGAAAAATTTCTATTCCAATCTTGATAATCGAGCAAACATAAAAACTTGATCAAATGGATCAAGAGAACAGCCGGAGGAGCAGGTGCCCACTCTTGACCTTTCCTCTTCTCTTCGTAATTTTTTGTGCAGCTTAACCAAAATAAAATGACATCAACGCCTTGGCATTTTGGTGACACTATACAGAAAAAATTGACTTATCTCATGAAAGTGAGGTATGTAATCTATAAGCATTAAAAGTGCAAAATCTGAAGGTAGTAACAAGTTTCATCGTTGGTGTACTGGCGGTGCAACAACATTAGAATGCCTTAGCTGAAAAATCGTTAGTACATCCACAATCAACAGCTAACCCTGAAATAATCCAGTGACATTAAATGGCATTGCTTAAATTTATTGATGGCATTAGACTGAGTGAGGCATTAGTTAAATGTGGCATCACTTTAGCAGTAGCATTGCTTGACTTTACCGCTGGCGTTATACTAACAGCAAAAAAGTGGTAATAAGAGCATGGGAGGCCCATTCGGACAATGGGCGCACCAGTACGATGTACCCCCATGGACGCATACAGTGGTGCCCAGAGCAACAAATATCCAGGCAGCATATGTGTATGACGTCCCATTTTTGTTCTCTTTAGCCACATTTTTCCTATGCAAGGACAACAAACCGATCGACCTAGTCATTCTCTATCATGTTGTCATGCCTTTCTACCCTTTTTCACCCATTTTCAACAAAGAGACATGAGACTCGTTCCTTAGCTACTGATTTACCCTTTTCAACCTAGATGCGGGTTCGATGCCTAGTCTCTTCGATAATACTTTCTCCCTTCCTTTCCTTATTCAACCCAGACATGGATTATTCTGTATGAAGTAGGGCTTCCTTTAATATTGCAAATTAAGGTTATCGTCTGCGTGACCAGCAAAGCAGTGGATAGCAAATTGGGAAGAAGGTGGAGTGGTGAACGATCCACATGCAGCGACATGGCAGATGGGGCAATATAACAAGGGTATGGTTCAAAAATAGGTAGCATACCTAAGGGTCGGTTGGAAGTGGCCTCGCTCATGGTCGTCATCCTCCGCACACACAATGGAAACGAGCTTGGGGACGGAGGCCATCCCGCACGGGCGCTATGTCTGAGAGGATGACCTTGTAATCAGTGCATGACCTCGCTCACCGACGACGAGTGCATCAACACTACACATCCTTTTCTTCCTCGGCGGATATGTAACCACCAGTGAGGAGGGAGAGAGAGGTCATCTTTTCTAGATCTGGAGAGAGGGTGATAGTGTGAGAAGAAAGTGGGAAGCCCTTAGCAAGCAAGCACTGAAGCTCCAGCCTATATGTCTTTTTTGATACTAGTAATAGAGGTGGAGTAGTGGTAATATAGTTTATATTTTCTTTGCATATAGTACCATTTAGTTGTGCTTCAAAACTGAACGACACACCATTAAAAATAAAGTCGAGAAATAATGCGGCACTTCGGGCCAACGCGGCCAGATCGCATTTTGCATGAGAAATGACACACCATGTTTTGTTGACATGTGGTCTCGTTCCAACATGTCAGTGAGATGACGGCGAGTCCTTTTGTACAATTTCTGAATGGACGTCGATGTTGGCCGGGGTGCCTCTTCGTGTACCATGGCAACCATGCACCTCCTCTTCGCCTTTCCCTCTCGATTTGGAACTGCTGTCACAGGCTGTTCCCCCCTCCACCATTTGCCTTCACCCTTCCTTCTGCCATTGGTCGATCGTCTTCTACATGGAGGGAACAAGCCGGAAACGACCCCGTTATTCTTGCCTTGATGTGAAAGATGACATGGTGGAGGAACTCATTGATTAGTGCGACGTCTTCACCTCGGCTAGCATGGCAGGTTCATTCAAGACCATTCTCGACTCAACTAATAACATCATTAGAAACAACCCAAGGGTCTAGGAGCAGTTTGATCTCCCCTATCTTCTTCGCTATGAGCCTGTTCGCATGGGCGCGGAAGACGGAAGCCACTCCTTATGCAAGTTGATGCTGCTTGATAATGATACGTGTGATGTTAAGATGCCATCACTTAAGGGTAAGGCCTAGGGAGGCGCAAATGGAGATTGGGTTGTTTATATTGGGTACAACTGCGAGTGGGAACTTGTGAATGTGTACACTCGTCAGCGGATTCCACTTCCAAAAATCTCAGAGTGCCCTGAGGTTGAGCACACTGATGATCTACGTACATTCAAATACGATCATGGTGACTGTCATCTATGGAAGATAGCAATTTGTGGAGTTCCCAACCGCTCTTGGCATTACACGAACTATGAAGTTGTTGCTATCTTCGACAAGCTTGTTGCCATCATTACTTCCACGGCTCATCCACGTATATTGCTCAAAAATCAATTTCTGTACACAGATGAGTACTGTGATGTAATTGAATACGAGGGTCTTGTGTTTGCTGCCACCACTCGTGGCACTGTTTTTGCATGGAATCCTTATGGTTTCAGTATGTTTGTCTTCCACCATAATTGTAATTGTTTCATCCACATGCATGCGGGTTAGCAAGTTTCCCTTTACGAATTAACCTTCTTGTGTTTCCAAGGTCCTGTGAACATTGCACCACATATACTTGAAAAAATTTATAACCAAGGGGGAGACAACGATGGTGATGATCACGAGCCTGAGGACGAGCAGGACCTATATACTCAGTGGCACCTGGCAACTTATTCCGATGGATCACCTCTTCTTGTCTGTATGCAGTGCACTGCTGATGTTACTACTAAGGAAGCAGGTGTTGTCTCCCATGGTCGCCCTCTCCAGACCTATTCCAACACCCGTTGCAGGGTATTCGGGATGGATAATAGTGTGCTAGTGCCAACACCTTCTCCCTGGTTTAGTATTGATAGTCTTGGAGAAAACTGGCTCTTCCTTGGACAAAACTATCCAATGATGGTGAAAGGCGATCCAGCTGCTGTTGACACAATGTTACTACCATTTATGAGAAGCAACTGTATCTATACCTCGGACATTTCGGTGGTTCCCTACCGTCGCCCCGATATATGCCACTTCAGCCTGGATGATCAGTCCTGTGTTGGTCTCTATATTGAAAATAGCTGGCCCTTCCTAGAGCACCTATGGTTCAAAGCAAGCGTTTCCAACGCTGAGGATTGGTTGAGCTGAAGTTCATTTGATTGCTTGTTATTTATTGTGTGATGAAAACTTTAGTATTTGTAGAATGTTTTGTTGGAAATAATCTATAATCCAACATGTATCCTCGTTGTCGTTGTGTGTTGATGACTTGTTATATGTAATGAATGGTACATTTGCAAATGCATGTCATAAACTCAATTTATGAATGGTTTTCGAGTCACTTCTTGGAGTGTGAGTACCGTAGTAGTATAGCCAGCATCCGGTTATATGAAGTTGCCACATCACATAGAGCCAACCTAATCTTGGAGTATGCTAGCACAATAGTTAGTTCTAGTTAGATCAACTAGAGCTAGGTGTCCTACGGAGGCCCAAAAATATGGTGATAGCATGACTACGTGGGGTGGGCGTGTACGTAGTATGATGTAGGCATAGGGCTTGCCGTGTTTCCTACTCCTCCGGTCTAAATGTGGAGAAGATTTGGTCGAGTTCTTCCTCCTTTTGCCGACACGTGGGACATCTAGCATCCAGGTCGTGTCATCCAAGAAAATGGAGTGCTACTTGAAGCCACGTGATGTGCATCTTGGGTTAAACTATAAATAGAATCTTACTCTTGCGTAACTCCAAAAGAAGGCACCGAAGATCTTTATTGGATTTGTTTTTCATCACCAGCACGTCGAGGTCAAATATGTGCAGGTTTAGTGGGCCATCTTGCATTTTCACTGACATGTGGGACCGCATGTGAGAAAACAGACGATGGGCTTCACACGTTTGCTGGCTGGATGAGAAGAGAGAGAGGGGAGGGCTAAGCACGGACTCCAAGAAATTTCGTGACAATGTGAGTAGGAGTAGTACTTGTGGTGTACCGTACTCCTGGAGAGATAATGTGTTCGCACTACGTAAGCAGCACCTCGATATAGTGGGGTGGCATGGGCCATAACTAGCATTCACGTCTACCAGCATGGCACACGCCACCCACACAAGTCCCATCTCACACCAATTTTCTTGGAGTCCGTGCTACAACCATCTCTTCTCCCTCCTGTTTTCTCAGCCATCGCATGGTGGGCGGGGTGGGGGTTTGTCGATAGTCGGTTTGCTCGAATGCGGTCCCACTTGTAAGTGAAAATGCAACACAGCACGCATTCCCCATTGAGCGGCTTGCCGGACCAACAGTGTGGGGGTGCGACGCGAACACGGCAGGCTTTTCCTTTTGAACTTGTAACTTGTAAAATTTGGTTCTGCTCCATGGCACGACCGATAGATAGGAATAACAATTCTCCCTAGAGTTATGAGAAGTATGGTTCTTGTGCGGTTCATGCATGCAGTACATACGAAAATTATGAAGTTGATGTGAAAGGTAAGATAATTACTAGTAGTACAATATACTACTACATGGATTTGACGGAAAGATAGAAATACATATGGATCCATAAACGACATCCTCATGCCCTAGTGCGTCGGGTCACCAACCAACGTGTGAGGAGGAGCGGCATTGGCGGCAAGCTCAACGTTCTTCTGAACAATGCCGTCCAAGGTTGCCTTGCGGTCCAAGACGGGCAGCATCGTATCGTCCTCCTCTTGCATGTAGTAGTCCTTGTGGACAATTTGCGCGTAGACGTGGGTGATTATGTCGATGGTGTCTTGCTGCGCCAGGCGCTACGCGGCGATTGCAACCTTGAGGTGGACATTCTCCGGTGCGACGGCGGGCAGTCGCAGGGCCACCCATGCATTGAAGAGGTTGTCACCATAGAGGCCGTTGAGGGTGGCGGGCATCATAGAGCCTAGGCGCGTGGGATGGAGCCGTACATCCATGTCATCCACGAGCTTCTTGACAATGGTAATCTTGTCGAGGAAGCCAACGAGGACCTCGTCGAACAAGGAGACGAAGCGGTCATCCAAGAGGCCTCTCGCCCTAGTGGCCTCAGGCACAACCTGCAGACGTTCCTCGATGCCGGGCCGCAAGCCGACGTCATGGACCATCTGGCACAGCTGGCTGATGCTCATGCTCATCGCCTCCATGGTTCTAGCTTCTAGTCAACTGATCTTGCGATTGGAGTGATCACTCTTGCCCTTGGTTATGGTGCGTAGGATTTCGTAGATTGGACTCGCGAGGAGCCTTTATATGAGAAGTGCAGACTGCGTTGCATTCATGTGTGTGTTGGCCATCTACTCCATGGCCCTCCCCCTGTGCCGGTCACTACTGGAATCAGGTACTTTCCCGTCTGCCATGGCTGATGGCAAAGGCATGCTCGGCGGACGAAAAATGCCTCTGCCGTCAGCCAGCAGACGGCAACAGGTCCGGCTGAATAAGGTACGGCAAAGGCCTCTTTCCCGTCTGCTGGTGGACGACAAAGATGCAAAGGCCTTTGCCGTGTGCTGGCATACGGCAAAGAGCCTAGACGGCGCACGTGGCAGCTTAGGCCCGTTAAGGGGTTAACGGTCTGCTTTGCCGTCAGCTGGCAGATGGCAAAGATGCAAAGGTCTTTGCTATCGGCTAGTTGATGGCAAAGCTACCAAATAGGTCAGCCTAGTGCATCCCAAGTTGCACAGGTAGCTGCCATGTGTCAGCTTTGCCTTGCGCCGTCTGCCAGCGGACGGCAAAGTGGCTATATAGCCCCTGTTTTTTCTTAAATTCATTCAATTTGACAGAATTTCACACACACACACACACACATATGTATATATATATACACACACACACACACACATATATATTTCAAAGTAATTTCAACAAGCATACCAACAATAACTTTCCAACATACAAGGTTCCAACTACATATCCAACATACAATGGTTTCCAACAACATATCCATACATACATATCCAAAACAAGTTTCCAACATATCTGCAAATTTGGAAAGATGAAAGTTAGAATTAGAAGAATACTAGCTTTTCTTAAGATCTTCACTCCTCCTTCTTCTTCTTCTCCTTCATCATCTTGATGCTCTTAGAGCGGCAAGGCAGTGGGATGTACTCCTCTACCACAATTGGCATGGTCCTGTAGTCCCCCAGCTGTGGGATCACCGGTGCCACCACCATTGCATGGTCATCGTCAGGCACCACCACCATAGTGAGGCCATCTTTAGGCACCACCGTCGCTAGATCATCGTCAGGCACCACCATCGCGAGACCATCATCAGCCACCACCATCGCGAGGTCATCCCCACTCTGCTCCTCTTCTTCCCCACTCCGTTCCTCCTCATCCTCGCTACTGCTTTTGCTGTAGCCCAAGTCGCTGCTGCTTTTGCTGCAGCTAGAGTTGTTGCTACTGCTCCCATTGCCTGACCAAATGCAATAAAGTTTTTTTAACAATTGGCATGAGACAAAGCCAAATTGAGAGGAAGAAGAGGCAGGGCATACTGGCATCGTCATTGTCCTGGTACCGCATGCGACACATAGTTGTGTTGAGCACATTCACGATGAGCACGGCGTCCCCGTCGTACCTGAAGACAAGGAAGTACCCGTACCGCAGGTCGTAGGCCGGACGAACTACTCCCAGACACGACACAGGTACATGTGATCATAGCTGAACACCACCTCCACGTCCCACAGCCTGTGAAGCCCGCTGCCGGCCTGTCGTAGCTTCACATTCTTTGGCCGATGGCCGTCCAGCATCTTCATAAAAGTGTTAGGCAGCCTCTACAACGTGGGTCAAGGAGTGATGTAGCAAACAGCAGAGTTATGATAAAGAGATGGGTGAAGGGGAGATCTCTCCTTTTATATACCTGCCTCCTGGAGGAATTCTCAAGTATGATCATGAAGAACTCGAAACCTTCCAAGTCATACTCCGTTGTAGCAGAGCGTAGCCCATGGTGGCGGCCTCCCCACATCTTTGATAAGCAGCAGAAGAGACCAATTAGTATCTAGAACCATATCTACAAACACAGCAAGAACCATATCTGATAACTGGACCATATGCATATCTACTCCAACTTGGCTCTAATTCAACTGTATCATATTTGATAAATGGACATTGTTGGAACAGAGCCACATTTTTAGACATGAAAGAAAAATTAGAAAAAACAACAATGCACTTGTGCTCAACAACATCAACAACGCTTAATTAATTTGGTAGGTTAGTTGGCAATGGCAATTGGCACCCTTCAAAACTTGGGATTTCTTTAGACATGAAAGAAAACTGAAAATGTTGAAAAATAGAGCATAGTAATCTAAAAATAGGGAAAAAATACACTTCTTCTTCCTCCTCCTCCTCCTCTTCTTCTTCTTCTTCTTATTTTTTTCATCTTTCTTCTTTCTTCTTAACCAAAACTAAACCTAAAGTTCCATGTGGTGTGATCGCATTGGAATACTTGTGGCAACAATCATAGTTGCACCATATCTTAGGTGGCTCTAGGTTGACATACTAGAGCTGAGCACAAGCTGTTTGATGAGGGAAGCTGACATATCCTTGGTATGTGGATTTTCCCCTTGTCATGTTTTGTCTACCATTTTGAAATTGACACACACCAAGCAAACAAACATACCTCAAATCAGAAACTAAGGGCAGTGTCCTAAAATCAATTTACTTTGTATGCAAATTAGAACAAGTACCACATCACATTACCATAGGATCCTATTACAGGAAAGGTATGGAAATGTAAGATGGGGTAAGACATTATATCCATACTACAATCATTTACTTGCTCAACTATGAGCACAGGAGATGCAGCTAACATAGGAGAATAGGTCCTATTTTAACTTGAGGGCTAACGACATGAGGTTATCATTTATCAAATATACACTGAGTCCATGTTGCGAGTTTGAGGCACACACACCTTAGTCATTGTTGAAATACGAGATCAGAACGACCAAACCTTGAGACTAAAAACCGACATCTTGAGCATCATCTAAACAAAACCTAAAGAAATAAGCATTTGCCAGCAAGACAAATTCTACCAAGATGAGGGTCTGTCAACAAATTGATCATAGATATGAAACTTTGTAATGCTCATGTTTTAACTAATAGGAAATGACTACAATTCTATATAGACAAAAACACATGTAGCAATGTTATACATAGCAAAACCTCAGTATTTGGTAGTATTACTAAGTAAATGTGTAGACAGTGGAGTGGAACATGCATATAAATTTTACTGGATATGATCACAGATTCATATGAGGTGTGCATATAAATTTTACCGGATAGGATCACAGAATCGCACAATCACTAGGCCTACCAATCACTTCAACTAAACCTAAAGTAAAGTAAAGTAAACCTAAACTAAACCAAACCTAAAGTAAATCTAAACTAAACTTAAAAATAGAAACAGAAATAGAAAAAAATACAAGAGGTCTCACCGGAGCTGGGGGCGCCGGAGCGGTGGGATGGCCGCTAGGGGTGGAGGAAAGGGGCGCTGGGGCGGCCGGGTGGAGGAGGGGGCACCGGAGCGGCGGGGCGGACATGGTGGTGGAGGAGAGGGGCGCCGAAGCGGCGGGGCGACCGTGGTGGTAGAGAGGTGCGCCGGTGCCGCCGGGGTGAAGGAGGGGGCGCCGTGGCGACGGAGGTGGCATGGGGCGGCGGTGGCTCGGGCACGAGGGCGAGGCGGGGCTGCGCAGCGACGGGCGTGGCGCGGGGTGGTGGAGGGGGTCGCTGGGGCGGCGCACCGACGGGGGTGGCGCGAGGCGACAGCGACACGAGGGCGGGGTGGCACGGGGCGGCGCAGCGACGGGGGTGGCGCGCGGTGGCAGCAACACGGGGGCGGGGTGGCGCGGGGCGGCGGCGGCTCGGGCATGGGGCGGAGAGAGAGAAAGAGAGACAGGGGACAAAGAGGTGGGGTGCGGGCATCGTTGGCATTTTAGTTAGGGCACGATTCTTTGTCATGTGCTAGCAGACGGCAAAGAGCCTAGCTAATGGACGTTACTTTGGCCACTTCCTTTGCCGTCTGCTAGCATACGACAAACAAAGTGTCCGATAGTCACATCACCAAGACCAAGTTGGGTTAAAATGAGAGAACTTTGACGTTGACTGGTTTATTGGTCCCCTTTGCATTTCGCACCAAGTTTTGACCTTTGATTTAGTAACTAATAAAATGTTAATGCATGTAACAAAAAATGCTCCATGGTGGACAGGTGCTAAGCATGCCACATAGGCAAAAAAATGACATAGCACAGTAATTAAGGAAGAGAGAGGGCACTTTGGTGACCCCAGGAAGAACCAATGCCAAGCACGTGAACCTAGGCAAACCACTTAAATGAAAGAAGTTGACCAATGCATCAGGAACTATGTTCAAAACCAAATAAAACAATACTCCATGTATTTATTTATAGAGGGAGTAGTATATTTATTGTGACATGCATTACTAGATATTGCTATTCAAATACTAAATCCAGGCGGACCTGGTAGTAAATCCAGACGGTGCTGCTAGACTAGTAGTAGTACTACCAATGTAGTACTAGTACTGTACTACCCGTTGGTCAAATTACTCCTCACAGTGAAGTGACAAGACCCTGCGCCAGAGATGACACCTGAGTGTAGGTACCGCATTCGGCATACCAAATTCAGCCTCACCATGTGTAGTCACTATCATCATGGCAGTAGAGCTAGCCTCCTTACAGCTAGCCGTGTTCGACATAGTTTCTCGTGCATTTCCACGAGTATCTCTACTCTTTTCTTATACGAGTAAGATGCCCATGCATTGCACGGAACACCAAGACTGGGGGTGGACGGCGCCGACAGCGGCCGTCGCGCTAGATTGTTTCATGGCATTTTACATGTGGTGGGGAGGAGATAAGGCAAATTGTGAGAGACAAGGATTTGTTTGTAAATAGGGAACAAGTGCGGGCATCTTTATGCAAAACTATAGAAGTTTGCTTTGTATGCATTAGATCTAGTTCTCACGGCTATTGCTGAAAGATGGCAGGCACACCATCATCACCAACTCATGACCTCTTTGATTTGCAGGATTTTGAAAATGCGGGAATAGGACACGACAATATTACAAGTTTCAAACTGATATTGCAAATGTTAGGAGTAATGTTGCACCTACGAAGAGGGAAGTATTAGGAAGTTTACGTAAGAACTTCCGTTACTTTATGTGGATGCATCATTATCGTACAAATTAAAATCCACCGCTCTGACAAGTCACTAATGGGCAAATAAATTATTGAGTCTATGGAGACTTGATGTTTCAAAAATAAATTCAGCTTCTGCGGAGACTTTGTCATTTAGGCTTAGACGCTTGCGCTGATCAGCACACCATTCATTGTTGCTCCAGAGAACGTGAAACCTCATTACCTTGAGCACACTTGCCTCCAGAACAAAGTGCTTGGCCAATTTAATCTCAGATGTGCCGCCTCAGTAGTCGATCAAATCAATTTCTGTAAGATGGAGATCAAGGCATTCGATGAGATTGTTATAGTGCAGCACATTTTTCACTTTCGAGTCTTTTTTTATCTGCAAAAGAAGATAACATATTAGAGCAGTTGGCTGTATAAGATTGTCATGTCATCAAGAGGTACCAATATCATTCGCTCATACAATAGGTTTTTTTTAAACAAGGCATACGATAGGATTGGCTGGCTAGTGATATTTTTTCATTCTCTCTCTCTCTCTTCTCTTTCCTCTCATTTACCTAGGAGCACGTGAAGAGCTTGGGAATTTGTTGCCTTCCACTATGTGGCCAATGCCATATTTCTCAAAAGTATTGCCACATAATATGCATTGATGTCAAAGCAAAAGATCTTGGCACTGCTCTAGCGATGTGAGAGAGTTGGCACCATTGTGCACACAGACCCACATGTATAAAAAAATCAATCAAACCAAATATACCAGCCTCTCACTCTCCGAAACAAGTGTTTTTTCATTGCTTGAGTTAATTTGGCACATGAGCAAAGTAGGTGGTCCAAATTGGGGCACCAGGTGAGCAATGGATGGGCATTGATGCAAAATGCATTACAAGTGAATTTGGCACATGTTTTGGCCTACATAGTGTAGGGTCGTTATTGCCCACTTTTGTACTTCCTCGTATTTATTGTAAAATTTTGACCATAGATTTACCTAAGAAAATGCCAATGCATGTCACCAAAAATTATACCATTTGAAATTATGTTCAAATACGAATCCAACGATATAATTTTTAGTGACATGCATTAACATTTTTTCAGTTAAATATATGGTTAAATTTTGATACTACAAAATAGGAAGAGTAAACCAGGACAGAGGTAGTACTTGCTCTTAGGGTAACCATAGAGTTACTAGTCTAAGTTACTTGCCACTATGACTAGCCTAGGCTACTAGTAGTACAACAAAAAAACGATGCACATGATCATGTGAGGAAAAAAATACTAAAAATGTTTCTTTATGTGCAGTGCGTAGATGTTGTTCTGAACACTACACTTGTCATCGTAATTTGGGAAAATTACGAAAAAATTGAGCTACGTTTTGATTACAGTTTACTAATACTAGCCAAGATCTTCACTGTGCACAGAGACTGGGTCAAGCTTGTGGATATCATTTTCTGGATGACAGTCGTAAATACATCAAAAAGAAATTTAAAAATTTGAATTTCAAGAAGACGGAGAAGAAGATGAGTGTCGTACCTGAACGATTACGGATCCAATGAAGAGTTCGGAGAATTTGGCAGACAAGTACAACAACGCTGTCAATTTCGGCGCATCAATGACCCTTATTTTTGTTGGACCTTCTAGATCAGACACAAGCAATCTCTCAAGGAACGACGCATTCTCAATGACCATAATGTGGAACAGCTGGAGTGATCTCTTCCCAATTGATGTCTTGTTGCGGGGCCAGAAAGACACATAAATCCATTGGAGATTCGTCGAGGTGATGTGGAGGCTAACGAACCCGTGGATCTGCCGAAGACGAAGGTACTCGAGCGCAGTACAGCTGCGGAGCAGGTCCTACCTAGCCTTCCTTCGAGATGCCAACATCGAAGAGGTCGAGCTGCTTGAGTTGAGGGAGAAGAAGGGCATGTGCAACATTAATATGGGGAAAATAGCAGGAGCTGAAGCTGGCGCGATGCAGCGTTGGCGTGAGGCAGAGCACGGATGGCGGCAGAGAGCGACATCATCCAGCTTCAAACCTAAGCTCCTCGAGCTGGTCTAGGGCGGGGGATAAGAACCACACGTCAAACTTGGCTTGGAGTTTGTAGTTGGTACTGAACATGCGGATGTCAAGGCGTCTAGCTGGCCCAGGGTGCGATGAAAGGATCTTGGAGACGACGGACATGCATTTGCAATCCCCGTCGCAAAGGCAACTGTCGATGGTGAGGTTGAGGGGGATGAGGCGCCAGAGGGGGCGCCATCGCCGGGAGAGCAGGGTGGTCCACACGACAGATTTGGTGGGGAGGAGGTCGATGATGATGAGCAGCATGTCATCGGGGAGGCTGCTAATGAAGTCCAGGCTTGCCGGATGCGCCTTTGGCTCGAGCCGCCTTTGCTTGTTGGCTGCCTCGCCGTCCATCTCAGCGGGCGGCAACGCTGGTGTACACGTGTGTTGGTGTTTATTGTGTGCTGGGTGTGCGCGAGTGCGTGCTTCTGTGCATGCCGCCACCCAGTGATGAAGTGTGTGCGAGTGCGTCCTTCACATGGAAGAAGTGTGCCCTCAATTTACTAGCGTGCGAGGTGCTACCCTGAGTGGTTTCAACTTTGTTTACTTCACCGCGTGTCAGATGGGCCTCTAGTTTACTTCTTTTCACCCACTGCCACATGGGCCAGCTCACGAAGATTGAGAACACGTGCTGACAAGGCATCATGTGGACTGGTTGACCCGTCAACTAAAAAATATACGGAGCAATACACTGACACAGTGACCATATAATCCCTCGATATAGAGAGTTTGAGTGAGAGGGGAGGCCCATGAGCGATAGTAGAGAGAGATAGAAAGAGCTACTCCCTTCGTTCGATAATGTAGTGCCTATTTTTTTTTAAAGTAAGACTTTCAAAACTTTGACAAAGTTTATAAACAAATTACTTATATCTACAATACCAAAGATAAATGATAGTATGAAGTAAGTACATGTTGTGATGAATCTAATGATCGTTCTAGATGTAAATGTTTTTCTCCACATATACCTAGTCAAACTTTTCCGAGGTTTGACTTTTCAAAACATCCATATGCTTATGGATGTGAGAGAGTCCCTAACTAGAGAGAGAGAGGGAGAGTGTGTGTGAAATAGAAAGAGTGTGTGAAAAAAGTGTGTGTGTGTGTGTGTGAAAGAGACATGGACAACAGACGATAAAGTAGAGAAAAAGTGTGTGTGTCTTATGCAAACATATCACACATGCACCTTCGACAGCGGAAGCGAGGTGAGCAGATAGTGTGTGGTTGTCTGCAACCGACAAAGAAAGACCCCTAGCACGTGCCAAGAGAGGTCTGACAAACAAGGGAGAGAGGTTGAGAAAGACGTATGGAGAGTGTATGTTTGTGACAGAGAGATCCCCTAGAGATCGTTTTGGGACTACATGGATGGGAGATCGAGTGACAAGGTGTGTGCATGATAGAAGATACCCCAAGAGATATCGAGATAGACGTATGGATGGAAGGAGACAATACGTGTGTTCCTGATGGCTAGTGAGAGATAGTCATACTTAGGGGGGGGAGTGCGTGCGCCTGTGATGGAGTGAGGGATATGGTACCTAGGGGGTGCGTGTCACATAGAGAGAGAACAAGGGCAGAAAGTGTTAGATGGGTCTATGTAGCGCGAGCGAGATATGTGTATGTGTGAACCAGGGATATATAAAGTTTGAGAGAGATAGAGGAGCCCCTATATGGCTGAGTGGTGCGTCAGACAGCTAAGAGGGGCAAAGAGATATTCTATCCGCTCAATAATGCGGTGCATATAAATTTTGTAAAGTCGAACTTTGGAAACTTTGACCATGTTTATGCAAATATTGTTTATATCATCTCATGATGAATCTAATGATATATGTTTGATATTCTAGATGTAAACTTTTTTCTCCATGTACATGGTCAAACTTTGTGATGTTTGACTTTTCAATAAATCTATATGCTATGGACCGAAGAGAGTGCCTAAGTCGAGAGAGATCAAGTGCATGTGAAGGAGAATGAGTGAGTGTGAAAAAGAGTGTGTGTGTGTGAGGGAGAAAGGGACAACAAATGATAAATTAGAGAGAGACGGAGAGAGAGTTCGTTTCTTATGCAAACATATCACGCATGCATCTCCGAGATAGAAAAGCGAGGTGAGGAGATACACGAAGATAGCTAGTGCGTGATTGTTTGCAATGGAGAGAGACACCCCTATAGCACATGTCCAGTAGAGGTTTGGCCAACAAGGGACAAAGGCAGAGAGAGGGACGCATGGAGGAGATGGACACATGGGTAGGGAGAGAGGGTGTGTTTGTGATAGAGTGATCCCTCGAGATCGTGAGGGGACTATATGGGTGAGATATCGAGGGAGGAGGTGCATGTGCGATAGAAAGATGCCCTGAGAGAATTCGAGATAGACCATGCACATGTTTCTGATGGAAACTAAGAATTAGCTAGTCATATACATATAGGGGGGACTGCGTGTGCCTACAATTGAGTGACAGACCATCATACTTGGCTAGGCGTGAGATTGTGTGTGTGTGCGTGTGAGATGGAGAGAGAACAAGGGAGAGAGAGAGAGAGTTTTAGATGGGTCTATTGAGTGCGAGTGAGATATGCATGTGTATGTGTGACCTAGGGAGATGGAGAGTTTGAGACAGAGAGGGAAGAGCTCCGAGATGGCAGAGTGGTGCATGAGAGAGTTAGGGCAACGAGCCCGAGAATTTGTGTGCGTGCGATGAGTGCACCCAAGATATTTAGCTTGGACTAGATAATCATACATAGTGTGCGAGAGAGACCTATACATGGAGTGTGCATGCAAAGTAGAAATACCCCCCCCCCCCCAACACACACAAAGAGAGAGAGAGAGAGAGAGAGAGAGAGGGAGAGGGAGAGGGAGAGGGACCAACAAGGTTTGTGTTTGGATGCGTGCAATAGAATTGAAGATTGTCGGAGAGAGAGAGAGAGAGAGAGAGAGAGAGAGAGAGAGAGAGCAGGAGTTCGGGAGAGGGGGAGGTCGCGTTTTATGCATCAAAGACAGATATAAACCATGTTTTGATATAAACTTGTGTTCAAATATTTAAATTGTAGAACATGTTGTGTGCAATCCACACATGAACGGAGATATGCGTATCAAACAAGTTCATTAATTTGTCTTTCAACATGTTCATGGAGTACTATAATACTGTACAACATGCTACTCGATTGAGGTGTTCAATTTTTGATTTAGTTCACTATTTTGACTTGGTGAGCGAGCTATTTCATTGAATCGAGATATTTCATTTTGGGTTTGATTCCCATTTTTGAGTGGATCAACTATTTGTCATATAGTAAATCGTTAGCAATGAGCATGTAACAGCACATTAGTCCCGAGCATCATCTCTCCATCTAAAAAAGAAGTCGCAAGCTAATATTTCAAAATTTTATTGGAATCGACTTGGTAAGGTAGACGTGGATGCTCGTTCTCCCAAAATTTGAATGAGCCGCTAAAGACCCTCTGCTCGATGGAATTCGCCCGAGCAAATAAGTGGGAGACGCGAAATTACTGGCCTATGTGGGACACACATCAATTGGCCTGTTGTACATTGAGGGTAGGTTCGTAACTTCATCCAAGCGTGCCTTCTCCTCGGACGAAATGACATGTCCCGAATAATTCATAAACCATGGGCGGCAAAATACCCTCCCCTTGCCCGAAATCGCTCGTGCCGACTATTTCAAAACACGCCCTCCTCGCCCAAAATCGCTCGCGCCGATTATTACAAAACACGCCCTCCCCGCGCGAAATCGCTCGCGCCCACTATTTCAAAACACGCTCTCCTCGCCCAAAATCTCTCGCGCCCACTATTTGGGAGAAGCAAAGTTACTCTACTATCCCCGACCCTCAGTACACAGACCCAAGCCTAGAAGCCTAAAGGCAGGGGTAGAACTGTAATTCCCCCCACATTTCAGACAAATGTGTCCGTAAGACATGGTTCCCCCTCCCAATTCCCCATTCATACCTCGTGGGCGCCAAATCACCTTCTCCCCGGAAGCTTCCTTCTCCCCAGCCCCAACACCTCAACCCATCCTCCATGGTGCCCCACACCGCACCAAATTCACCGCCGCCCTCCTCCCCAATGCCGAAGATGCTGTCCGTTTGCCGTCATGCACTGGTTCGTGTGCCTCTTACTCCGTGCTGCAGGAGCTGCGTCGATGACGGTCGCATGAACCGTACCGGAGCCAATTCACCCCCGCCATTGTGCACGGCGCTGGAGCGGCTCCAACATCGGAAGCGTCCAGTAGGCCGCCTATGCTGCTTCCCCATAGCCGTCAACCGTCATGACATCTCTTCTTTCCCGCCGCCGGTAGCCATCGCAACCGCGCCAGCCTCACCGAGTCGGCAGCTGGAGCTTCCTACTTCACCGTACACTCATCTCAAATCACTTTATTTAGGCATCAGTTGTTTGAATTTTTATTCTGAGCCAATCGATTCCTAATGGGAAGAAGCACCCCTCGAGGCGGCGGAGCTCCTAGGCTGCGGTTGGCGGTGTCTAATGTAAGGGTGCGGGGGCACAAGTTCGCCACGGAAGCAACGCTTACATGGCTATCTTAGAGTTGCGTCAGTTGAAGGTACTGTCGCCGCCGGATCTGGATGACGACGAGTCTTTGTGGATTGGCCGGGGGCGGCACAACCACTGCGGTGCGGTGGGGCGGGGAGCGGGGTTTTGGTCGGAGCTCTCATGGCCACGGACGGCGGAGGCAGGCTACTCTGCTGGTGGTCGCTGCCTCTTCGGGGAAGATTCTAAACAGTGTCAACCGGGAGGCACAAGACGGCCATCAAGCCATCCAGCGTAGATCGTACAGTACCAAAATAAAATAAAATCATGTGACCCCAATTTAGTCTTCAGTTAACAGATGTGTGACCACTCTCG
The DNA here is from genome assembly GCF_018294505.1 of Triticum aestivum. Classification (NCBI taxonomy): domain Eukaryota; kingdom Viridiplantae; phylum Streptophyta; class Magnoliopsida; order Poales; family Poaceae; genus Triticum; species Triticum aestivum. The sequence goes on along the minus strand of NC_057801.1, from coordinate 85,750,540 downwards.
TACCTTACTATTGATCTCTTAGGGTATTTCTTCAGATCATAGATATGTCTCGTTCTTAACATTATGTGTTTTCTGCATATTCAGCCACACCGTCTTCCTTCTCACCGAAGCTGCTCCAACAAGGGAAGCATACACCAGAAGGGAGCTATAGTCCCCACTCAACAGTTCCTTGCATTGAATGCGCGTGCCCTACATGGACAGCCAAAACAACTACAGGGCCATCAACAAGTCAGCACATGATGCTCACTCCTATGGATGGCGGCCAGATAAGTTGTACCCTCATCTTACTTGTCTACAAGATTTATGGCTTTGTTATTCATCTAAGCATGGAAAATAGATTATCACATTTCACTGTATATTCATGCTGATCTCTTACGGGTCTTGTTCAGGAGTTAACGATGTTCCATAGTTCAGCTAAGAGACTTGTTCTTTAGGTAATGTTGTTCCATAGTTATTATCCATTAGCCAATGCTATCCCATAGGCTGGTGATCATAGTATTATACCACTTCTAGTATTACCTATGTTGTTCTTTAATACTTTTGTGTGCCATCTAGTTAATCTTGAGTACAAACGATACATATACTATAGCTTTCATCTGTGTTCTCCCTTCAGTTTTTGAGACCTGTTGCTGCTAGTTAACCCAAATCCTAATATTTATGCCGTCTCTTGATAACCCACAAGTGTAGGGTATCGCAACAGCTTTCGAGGGTAGAGTATTCAACCCAAATGTATTGATTCGACACAAGGGGAGCCAAAGAATATTCTTGAGTATTAGCAGTTGAGTTGTCAATTCAACCACACCTGGATAACTTAGTATCTGCAGCAAGGTATTTAGTAGCAAAGTAGTATGATAATAAAGGTAACGTGGTAAAAGGTAAATATAGTAATAGCAATATTTTTGGTGTTTGTAGTGATTGTAACAATAGCAACGGAAAAGTAAATAAGCGAAGCACAATATATGATAAGCTCATAGGCAATGGATCAGTGATGGATGATTATGCCGGATGCGATTCCTCATGTAATAGCTATAACATAGGGTGACACAGAACTAGCTCCAGTTCATCAATGTAATGTAGGCATGTATTCCGTAAATAGTCATACGTGCTTATGGAAAAGAACTTGCATGACATCTTTTGTCCTACCCTCCCGTGGCAGCGGGGTCCTAGTGGAAACTAAGGGATATTAAGGCCTCCTTTTAATAGAGAACCGGACCAAAGCATTAACACATGGTGAATACATGAACTCCTCAAACTACGATCATCACCGAGAAGTATCCTGATTATTGTCACTTCGGGGTTGTCGGATCATAACACATAATAGGTGACTATAGACTTGCAAGATAGGATCAAGAACACACATATATTCATGAAAACATAATAGGTTCAGATCTGAAATCATGGCACTCGGGCCCTAGTGACAAGCATTAAGCATAGCAAAGTCATAGCAACATCAATCTCAGAACATAGTGGATACTAGGGATCAAACCCTAACAAAACTAACTTGATTACATGGTAAATCTCATCCAACCCATCACCGTCCAGCAAGCCTACGATGGAATTACTCACGCACGGCGGTGAGCATCATGAAATTGGTGATGGAGGATAATTGATGATGACGGTAGCAACGAATCCCCCTCTCCGGAGCCTCGAACGGACTCCAGATCAGCCCTCCCAAGAGAGATTAGGGCTTGGCGGCGGCTTCGTATCATAAAACGCGACGAAACTTTTTCTCTGATTTTTTTCTCCCCGAGACGGAATATATGGAGTTGGAGTTGAGGTCGGTGCAGGTCTAGGAGGCCCACGAGATAGGGGGCGCGCCCTATAGGGGGAGGGGGCTGTCTCATGGACAGGGTGTGGGCCCCCTGGTGTATTTCTTTCGCCCAGAAATTCTTATTAATTCCAAAAAGTGCCTCCATGGATTTCCAGGACATTCCAAGAACTTTTCTTTTCTACACATAAAACAACATCATGGCAGTTCTGCTGAAAATAGCGTCAATCCGGGTTAGTTTCATTCAAATCATGCAAGTTAGAGTCCAAAAGAAGGACAAAAGTATTTGGAAAAGTAGATACGTTGGAGACGTATCAACTCCCCCAAGCTTAAACCTTTGCTTGTCCTCAAGCAATTCAGTTGATAAACTGAAAGTGATAAAGAAAAACTTTTACAAACTCTATTTGCTCTTGTTGTTGTAAACATGCAAAGCCATCATTCAGGTTTCAACAATATTATAAACTAACCATACTCACAATAACACTTAGGTCTCACAATTACTCATATCAATAACATAATCAGCTAGCGAGCCTTAATAATATAACTCGGATGACAACACTTTCTCAAAACAATCATAACATGATATAACAAAATGGTATCTCGCTAGCCCTTTCTGAGACCGCAAAACATAAATGCAGAGCACCTTTAAAGATCAAGGACTGACTAAACATTGTAATTCATGGTAAAAGAGATCCAGTCAAGTCATACCCAATATAAACCAATAGTAATGAATGCAAATGACAGTGCGCTCTCCAGCGGGTGCTTTTTAATAAAAAGGGTGATGACTCAACATAAGAGTAAATAGATAGGCCCTTCGCAGAGGGAAGCAGGGATTTGTAGAGGTGCCAGAGCTCGATTTTAAAATAGAGATTGAATAACATTTTGAGCGGCATACTTTCGCTGTCAACGCAACAACTATGAGATGGCTGTATCTTCCATACTACATGCATTATAGGCAGTTCCCACGCAGAATGGTAAAAGTTTATACTCCCCCAACCACCAACAAGCATCAATCCATGGCTTGCTCGAAACAACGAGTGCCTCCAACTAACAACAATCCTGGGGGAGTTTTGTTTAATTATTTTGATTTGCTTTGATATTTTTGGATCATGGGACTGGGCATCCCGGTTACCGGCCCTTTCTCGTGAATGAGGAGCGGAGTCCACTCCTCTGAGAATAACCCACCTAGCATGGAAGATATAGGCAGCCCTAGTGGAAACATGAGCGGCTAGAGCATACAAAACAGAATTTCATTTGAAGGTTTAGAGTTTGGCACATACAAATTTACTTGGAACGGCAGGTAAATACCGCATATAGGAAGGTATAGTGGACTCATATGGAACAACTTTGGGGTTTAAGGAGTTTGGATGCACAAGCAGTATTCCCGCTTAGTACAGGTGAAGGCTAGCAAAAGACTGGGAAGCGACCAACTGAGAGAGCGACAACAGTCATAAACATGCATTAAAACTAATTCACACCGAAGTACAAACATGAGTAGGATATAATCCACCATGAACATAAATATCGTGAAGGCTATGTTGATTTTGTTCAACTACATGCGTGAACATGTGCCAAGTCGAGTCACTCAATTCATTCAAAGGAGGATACCATCCCATCATACCACATCATAATCATTCTAATAGCATGTTGGCACGCAAGGTAAACCATTATAACTCAAAGCTAATCAAGCATTGCACAAGCAACTATAATCTCTAAATGTTATTGCAAATATGTTTACTTCATAATAAGCTGACTCAGGAATGATGACCTCATCATATTTAAAAAAAACAAGAGAGGTCGAGTTCATACCAGCTTTTCTCATCTCAATAAGTCCATCATATATCGTCATTATTGCCTTTCACTTGCACGACCGAACGATGTGTATAATAATAAGAGTGCACGTGCATTGGACTAAGCTGGAATCTGCAAGCATTCAACTCAAGAGAGAAGACAAATAATATGGGCTCTAAATTAAATAAACAATCATGTATACGAGAGCCACTAAACATTTTCAATATGGTCTTCTCGACCCCCAAAGGAAAGAAAAGAAAATAAAACTATTTACACGGGAAAGCTCCCAACAAGTAAAAGAAGAACGAGAAATCTTTTTTTTGGGGTTTTCATTTTAATTCTACTACAAGCATGGAAATTAAGCTAACTAATTTTTTTGGTTTTTCTCAAGGTTTATCAAACACACAAGAAGAAAACTAGAAAAAGAAATTTAAACTAACATGGATAATACAATGAAAGAGTATGAGCACCGACAACTAGTGTGTGAACATGAATGTAAAGTCGGTGAGAAATACATACTCCCCCAAGCTTAGGCTTTTGGCCTAAGTTGGTCTAATACCAGGGACCTCCGCTACTCTCCCCGGTGTAATGAGAGGTGTAATCAGGATACCACTGGCTGGTCATCTCCGGATCCCATTGGACAGATGATGCACGATAAGGGTCCAGTTCAGGTTCCGGCTCAGGTTCAGGTTCTGGAGTAAAAGCTTGGGCTCGATGATTGTTCACCGCTCCCGGTGTGACGAGAAAATTTTCTGCAAGCAAATCAAACAACAGAGGCGCAGGCAAAATAATAATCTCAAAGTGTTTCTTATTGAACCTAAGTTTATACAAGAGCGTCCTCTCTTCGTTGTCGACAATAAACTTGTGTGCTACCATGCTCTTGTAATCTAAAATGTGAGGGGGCAATGTTGTCTCCTCTTTCTCAAGATGCCTAATAGGTATCCTAAAATGTCTAGCAAGACGTGAAGCATAGATACCTCCAAATATGGGGCCTTTTGTACGATTCAGGGCTAGCCGTTTAGCAACGACGACACCCAACTAACAGTATTGTCTCCAAGCAAGGCATGTTGAAGAATGATAATATCAGGAAAACTTAAGTTTCCACTATTTCCACGACCAATGAAGCATCTACTAGCAAATATAGCAAAGTATTGTAAAACAGGAAAGTGTATGCTAGAGATTTTTGCCTCGGAACCTTTGTTTGGCTCCTCTACAGCTATAGTGTTAACAAAGCCCTCCACATCTTCACGATGGGGTTACTCTAATTCTCCCCCAAAAGGTATCTTACATACTGCGCAAAAGTCACTTGAAGTCATTTCTTTGAATTCATCATATAAATGAAATGACACTGAAGGTGGTGACTTCTTAGGATAATAATAAAAGTTTTGCACGAAAGCAAGAGATACTGATCTATTCAGTCGAGGAGAAAATCGTTGTGGCTTGCACTCTCGATCAAAGAATAAAAATCTTCATGAATTCCAGCTTCTTTCAAGAGATTATCACATGGCCATTCACATGACCGTACTTCCGCTAAGCGAGGAAGATTATACTTGGCTTTTTCCTTCTCTTTAGCTTGTAATTCCTGAGAGCCTTGGCTAGAAGAGCCCCTCAAAAGTCTCCTTAACATTTTTAGAAAATTTCTGAAATTTAGTAACTTCAAAATAAAAGTGAATAAAACTTAACAAGAATGGTAGCAACTACTCCTACAAGTTTCTAGAGCCTATATCATGCATTAGAATTACTTGGAACCTCATAAATTTAACATGCAAGCTCAAGAACAGGGTCACCAAGGCAGCAAGGATTTGCAATGAATAAAGCACTAGAACAAAAACTAATTGGACCAATGGAGGCGTCACATACCATGCAACAATCTCCCAAAGCACTTTTGTGAATGGAGCTTTGAGCAAGGAGATCGAAAAATTGCAGCAAGACGAGCTAGAACTCGTGCTTGAGCTGGATGGGGATTTTTTTGGGTAGAAGATGGAGTGTGTGGGTGCTGGCATAAGTGGAGGGGGGCCACCAGGGGCCCATGAGACAGGGGGGCGCACCCTATAGGGGGGGCGCCCTCCACTCTCGTGGCCTGGTACTTGCCCCTCCTGCAGTGATTTCGGTACCTAAAATCCTCAAATATTCCATGAAAAATCATACTAAATTTGCAGGGCATTTGGAGCACTTTTATTTTCAGGATATTTTTTATTGTACGGATAATTCAAAAAACAGACGGATAATACTATTTTTGCTTTATTTATTTTAAATAACAGAAAGTAAAAAGAAAGTACATAAGGTTGTGCCTTCTAGTTTCATCCATCTCATGGTCATCAAAATGAATCCACTAACAAGGTTGATCAAGTCTTGTTAATAACTCATTCCGAATAACACGGAACCGGAGAAATTTCGAAGTGACACTAAGTTACCTCAACAGGGATATGAAAATCCCCAACAATAAGAATATCATACTTTTTCTTGACAGTAGGGAGAGGAAATTCAAAACCTCCAATAATAATTGATGGAATTTTCTCAATAGTATTTATGCTATGAACTTGGATTTGCTTCCTCGGAAAATGTACCGTATGCTCATTTCCGTTAACATGAAAGGTGACATGGCCTTTGTTGCAATCAATAACAGCTCCTACAGTATTTAAAAAGGGTCTACCAAGAATAATAGACATACTATCGTCCTCGGGAATATCAAGAATAACGAAGTCTGTTAAGATAGTAACATTCGCAACAACAACAGGCACGTCCTCACAAATGCCGACAGGTATAGCAGTTGATTTGTCAGCCATTTGCAAAGATATCTCAGTAGGTGTCAACTTACTTAATTCAAGTCTACGGTACAAGGAAAGAGGCATAACACTAACACCGGCTCCTAAATCACATAAAGCAGTTTTAACATAATTTCTTTTAATAGAGCAAGGTATAGTGGGTACTCCGGGATCACCAAGTTTCTTAGGTATTCCACCCTTAAAGGTATAGTTGGCAAGCATGGTGGAAATCTCAGTTTCAGGTATTTTCCTCTTATTAGTGATGATATCTTTCATATATTTAGCATAAGGGTTTGTTTTAAGCATATCAGTTAAGCGCATGCGTAAGAAAATAGGTCTAATCATTTCAGCAAAACGCTCAAAGTCCTCATCATCCTTTGTCTTGGATGGTTTAGGAGGAAAGGGCATGGGTTTCTGAACCCATGGTTCTCTTTCTCTACCATGCTTCCTAGCAACAAAATCTCTCTTATCATAACGTTGGTTTCTTGATTGTGGGTTATCAAGACCAACAGCAGGTTCAATTTCTATATCATTGTTATTACTAGGTTGAGCATCTACATGAACATCATTATTAGCATTATCATCAGGTTCATGTTCATCTCCGGATTGTGTTTCAGCATCAGAGATAGAAGTATTATTAGGATTCTCAGGTATTTCTACATTAGGTTCACTAGAAGTTTGCAAAGTCCTATCATTCTTCTTTTTCTTCTTCTTAGAAGAACTAGGAGCATCTAGATTATTATTCTGAGAATCTTGTTCAATTCTTTTAGGGTGGCCTTCAGGATACAAAGGTTCCTGAGTCATTCTACCAGTTCTAGTAGCCACTCTAACAGCAAAGTCATTTTTATTATTTAATTCAGCAAGCAATTCATTCTGAGCCTTAAGTACTTGTTCAGCTTGAGTAGCAATCATGGAAGCATGTTTACTAGTGAGTTTAAGTTCACTTTTAACTCTAGCTACATAATCATTCAAGCGTACTATCGTATAAGCATTATTCTTCAATTGTCTACCAACGTAATCATTGAAATTTGCTTGTCTATTCATGAAATCATCAAATTCATCTAAGCAAGGGCTATGAAATTTAGTAGATGGGATTTCATCTTTATCATATCTATAGAGAGAATTTACCTTTACTACCTGTGTCGGGTTATCAAGACAATGTGTTTCTTCAATAGGCGGTATATTAAGACCATGTATTTCTTCAATAGGAGGTAAATTCTTAACATCTTCAGCTTTAATACCTTTTTCTTTCATTGATTTCTTTGCCTCTTGCATATCTTCAGGACTGAGAAATAGAACACCTCTCTTCTTCGGAGTGGGTTTAGGAATAGGCTCAGGAGTTGGCTCAATTGGTTCAGGAATTTCCTCAGGAATTGGCTCAGGGAGAGTCCAATTATTTTCATTAGTCAACATATTATTCAATAGTAATTCAGCTTCGTCGACTGTTCTTTCCCTGAAAACACAACCAACACAACTATCCAAGTAGTCCTTGGAAGCATCGGTTAGTCCATTATAGAAGATATCAAGTATTTCATTTTTCTTAAGTGGATGATCAGGCAAAGCATTAAGTAATCGGAGAAGCCTCCCCCAAGCTTGTGGGAGACTCTCTTCTTTGATTTGCACAAAATTATATATTTCCCGCAAGGCAGCTTGTTTCTTATGAGCAGGGAAATATTTAGCAGAGAAGTAATAAATCATATCCTGGGGACTACGCACACAACCAGGAGCAAGAGAATTATACCAAGTCTTAGCATCACCCTTTAATGAGAACGGAAATATCTTAAGGATATAAAAGTAGCGAGATTTATCATCATGAGTAAACAGGGTAGCTATATCATTCAACTTGGTAAGATGTGCCACAACAGTTTCAGATTCAAGGCCATAAAAAGGATCGGATTCTACCAAAGTAATAATTTCAGGATCAACAGAGAATTCATAATCCTTATCAGTAACACAGATAGGTGAAGTAGCAAAAGCAGGGTCAGGTTTCATTCTAGCATTAAGAGATTGCTGCTTCCGTTTAGCTAATAGTTTCTTAAGATCATATCTATCTTTGCAGGCAAAAATAGCTTCAGCAGCTTCTTTATTCATACCATAACCCTCAGGAACAACAGGCAATACATAATCATTGGGAGAATTTTCATCATCACTATCATCAATAATAGCATCTTCAATAATTTCATTCTCTCTAGCCCTAGCAAGTTGTTCATCAAGAAATTCACCTAATGGCACAGTAGTATCACGCACAGAAGTAGTTTCATCATGCATAGCAGAAGTGGCATCATCAATAACATGCGACATATCAGAATTCATAGCAGTAGTAGGTTTAGGTGTCGCAAGCTTATTCATAACAGAAGGAGAATCTAGTGCAGAGCTAGATGGCAGTTCCTTACCTCCCCTCGTAGTTGAGGGATAGATCTTGGTTTTAGCGTCTTTCAAGTTCTTCATAGTGATCAACAGATATAAATCCCAAGTGACTCAGAGAATAGAGCTATGCTCCCCGGCAACGGCGCTAGAAATTAGTCTTGATGACCCACAAGTGTAGGGGATCGCAACAGCTTTCGAGGGTAAAGTATTCAACCCAAATTTATTGATTCGACACAACGGGAGCCAAAGAATATTCTTGAGTATTAGCAGTTGAGTTGTCAATTCAACCACACCTGGATAACTTAGTATCTGCAGCAAGGTATTTAGTAGCAAAGTAGTATGATAGTAATGGTAACGGTGGTAAAAGGTAAAGATAGTAATAGCAATATTTTTGGTGTTTTGTAGTGATTGTAACAGTAGCAACGGAAAAGTAAATAAGCGAAGCACAATATATGAAAAGCTCGTAGGCAATGGATCAGTGATGGATAATTATGCCGGATGCGATTCCTCATGTAATAGCTATAACATAGGGTGACACAGAACTAGCTCCAGTTCATCAATGTAATGTAGGCATGTATTCCGTAAATAGTCATACGTGCTTATGGAAAAGAACTTGCATGACATCTTTTGTCCTACCCTCCCGTGGCAGCGGGGTCCTAGTGGAAACTAAGGGATATTAAGGCCTCCTTTTAATAGAGAACCGGACCAAAGCATTAACACATGGTGAATACATGAACTCCTCAAACTACGGTCATCACCGAGAAGTATCCCGATTATTGTCACTTCGGGGTTGTCGGATCATAACACATAATAGGTGACTATAGACTTGCAAGATAGGATCAAGAACACACATATATTCATGAAAACATAGTAGGTTCAGATCTGAAATCATGGCACTCGGGCCCTAGTGACAAGCATTAAGCATAGCAAAGCCATAGCAACATCAATCTCAGAACATAGTGGATACTAGGGATCAAACCCTAGCAAAACTAACCTGATTACATGGTAAATCTCATCCAACCCATCACCGTCCAGCAAGCCTACGATGGAATTACTCACACACGGAAGTGAGCATCATGAAATTGGTGATGGAGGATGGTTGATGATGACGGTGGCGACGAATCCCCCTCTCCAGAGCCCCGAACGGACTCCAGATCAGCCCTCCCGAGAGAGATTAGGGCTTGGCGGCGGCTCCATATCGTAAAACGCGATGAAACTTTTGCTCTAATTTTTTTCTCCCCGAGACGTAATATATGGAGTTGGAGTTGAGGTCGGTCGAGGTCCAGGGGGCCCACGAGATAGGGGGGCGCGCCCTATGGGGGGGGGGTGCGCCCCCTGTCTCGTGGACAGGGTGTGGGCCCCCTGGTGTATTTTTTCACCCAGAAATTCTTATTAATTCCAATAAGTGCCTCCGTGGATTTCCAGGACATTCCGAGAACTTTTCTTTTCTACACATAAAACAACATCATGGCAGTTCTGCTGAAAACAGCGTCAGTCCGAGTTAGTTTCATTCAAATCATGCAAGTTAGAGTCCAAAACAAGGGCAAAAGTGTTTGGAAAAGTAGATACATTGGAGACGTATCATCTCCCACCGGCACTCATTACATAAATCTAACTACTAGTTGTCTTCCATGCATGTCACATATAATTGCACACACTGATATATCCACAAGAATCTCACGGAGTAATGTAACGCCCAACAAACTTGATGTCAATGATACCCAATATGATGGAATATGTAAAGGCAGTTGTTAAGAAGACTTCTAGAAAGATGATGAATCCTCTTCACCCCACGAGGTCCATGCTCTAACTTGGCCCGTGATATGGGTACAACATGCATATAATGTCCTGTAGTGCATCTACTCTATTGCAATGACATGTGCTTAGCCTGCTGATCATGCATGTAAATATCTCATGCCTTCCTGTTTTCAGTGTCTATTCCATTCATGATAACATGTTTTCAAATTCAAGTACTTTCATTCTACTCTATTGCAATGCCATTTGCTTAGTTTGGACATCATGCTTCTGAATATCTTATGCATGGTTATTCGTCAGTATGTACTTCATCTGTCTACCATACCATGTTTTTTGACATTGAAGTGTTGTTCTAGTGGTCTGTTGCAATGCCATCTTAGTTTTACAATCATACACGCATATGTTGCCTTATTGTTTTTCTGTATGTATTCCACTAGCATACAGTTTTACATTCAACTAGTGTTTCTTACTCTGTTGTCCTGTCGTATCCCTAGCTCTTACATCATAATCCCTCCGTCCGGATTACATGTTGTCGAAATCGATAAAAATGGTTGTATCTAGAACTAAAATACGCCTAGACCCATCCATTTATTTCCGGATGGAGGGAATACATGTCAATATGTCATGCCTTTCTATTCTTCGGTACCTATTCCATCTCTCTATTGTAGCATGTTTTATAATTGAAGCATCGTTCTTCTATATAAGGCATGCAAGGGGAAGACGGTTATGTTAGAATCTGAAGGGTTACAAACAAGGTCTTTGCAAAAGATCCAAACGCTAAGAGATAGTAAACCAACTCCAGTTTTCATAGATACTGCTCCAGCATAGAGAAACCCAACTCCTACTGATAATAAGCAGATTCCAGTGGCCAAAGAACTAGTCCGCTCCAGTCCAGCAAAAATATGTCAACTCCATTCTAAGAAGCATGTCCGTATCCTCGCATAATGAAATTTTATAGCATGCTGATCATATTTTCTACATGTTTCTTACCCATCTCTCTTTTAGAAAATAAGCTTAACAGATAGAAGAATTTTTGCACTGGTATCATCTTTGAGGAAAGTATCTTGCAGGATTTCTCTGTGTTCCAATGCAGATGTAAGTACCTGTTGTATATCACTATATTTTTACATCACCATGTATTTTGTTAATCGGCATGAATCCAACCTTTATCTGATCTAAATTTAGTTGTAGCAAAATCTATAATTAAAGGCGGCAATGTTGATTTTTGTAAGGAAAACTGCCTGGTAGTTTTGCATACTGAGCTGCATGAGTGTACTATCCCATATTATGCACATTACTGAATTGTAGTGCTGCTCTGGTTGCCCATTCATTCATTGTGTCAATGTTGCTTTCATATTACCTTACCTAGCTAATGATGGTTGTGCCATATTGTGTTAATTTGGTGTAGGCTGGTGTGCTCTGGTTGCCCGAACATTCATTGTGTCAATCTTGCTTTCCTATTATCTGACCTGACCAATGATAGAAATGCTGGTGTGTTAATTTGGTGCAGGCTGCTAAAGATAAGAAGACAAACTCTGAAAGCAGCAAGGCAGCCCCATTGTTTCTCTCCAATAAATCTAGGCTAGGTAATATGGCAATGACTCTTGATTAATCTGTTCAGTTCCCCTCCTAATTTATGTTATGATGCAGTGGTCGAGACACTCTCCACTATCAATAATACAAGCCTGCCAAAATCGCCATCTGCATCTGCTCAGTTTCCTCTATCTTGAATTCAATGGAAAAGATGTATGTTTGTGAACCAATTACTGGCTGAAGCAATGATGGAAATCGTGGAGGAACCAGAGGTGCACATTATTGTGCAATAACAACTGATCAACGTTTTTAGAGACAGTGTAGCAAAGAAGGAAGAACTTGCTCACATGCTTATGGGCGTTATCCGTGCTGAGGTTGCAGATTGTGATGTTGTAGATCGTTAGGTTCTGTTCATTTATTTGTACTGCATCAATCTTTGATTGCCCAGTGGATGTAATTTCCTATAATATATGTTGGATGTGCAACGTTTTTCCTTGTATGTCATACCTTTTCTTAGCGCGCCTCGCATTCTAGCTAACTGGTCGCTAGGAAGCTAAAAAAGGAGTGAAATTTTTAGTTAGCACGAACAGTCATGGGCCATATATGAAGGAAGCAGCCAACTGCCCTTAATGGGCTTCCCTAATGGGCTCTCAGGGGCCAAAATTCTCCATGTGCATAATTGCTCATCGTAATGGGCTTAAATTATCTAATTGGGCCTACAGACATGTTCGAACTTTAATGGGCCCATTAAGTTAATGTGCCCTAACCAGGTTGAAAGCTCTATCGGGCCGACAGTTAATGCTCGGCCCTGTTACCTCCCAGGTCGTTAACAGGCTGACATCGAAGCGGGTAACAGGTGGGACCATTTGTTTTCACGGGACATTAACAGGACGATACTAAGGTCGGCCTACATATAGCCCAACTATATTGTGGGCCTTTAGCAGGCTAAAAGAGAAAGCGGGCTCGTACTGGACCATGAAGAGCATGGCCGCTAAGAGGCCGAAAGTTAGGCCGTATTGTATATGGCCCAACTGTGTTGTGGGACTTTAGTAGGCCGAAAGAGCAACCGGGCTAGTATTGGACCATGAAGAGCATGGGCCATTAAAAGGCCAAAACTCAGGTCCAACTGCAAGTGGCCTAGCTCATTTATGGGCCGTTAACATGCTGCAAGATGACTGTTAACGGCCCATAAATGAGTTGAACCTTCCATCATCACGGAAGTGTATTTTTTTGTAGTGCATGTACTCGACACATGACTTGCCGGCATATGCGCTATTCGTTGGCTGGTGTGTGCATGGAAGATTCCTGTGCCCCACATGCAAGCAGCTCTTGAATTTCGTTGGCTGCAGGCGGGTCACAAGTTTTCTTGCTTCGACTTGCATAGATAGTTCCTGGATCCTCACCATAAGTTCAAGAAAGACAAGAAGAACCTCATGAAAGGTAGAGTTGTCAAAAACTCTGCACCACCTCCGTTGACAGGCCAAGAGACCCTGGATCAGTTAAACACTCTCGAGCCAGATCCAGAGCATCCAGGGTATTTCTAGGGGTATAATTCGAAACATGCCTGGACTCACAAGGCATGCTCGTGGGATCTGCCTTACTTCAAAGACCTCCTTTGCCCACACAACATCGACGTGATGCACACTAAAAAGAATATAGCCAAGGTACTTTTTGGTACATTGTTCGACATAGAGGGGAAGTCAAAGGATAATACTAAGGCTAGAGTCGGCCAGGACGAGCTATGTCATAGACCGTTACAAAACATGCAAGAACCGAAAGGAAAGCAGAACTGGATGAAGCCAAAGGCATGGTTCAATCTTGGAAGGCCAGCTATGAGGGAAATTATCTTGTGGGTGAAAATGTTGATGTTCCCCGATGGGTATGAAGTGAATCTAGAGAGGGGAGCGAGTCTTGACAAATTGAAAATATTTGGTCTCAAGAGTCATTATTGGCACATATGGATTGATCGGGTAATGCCAGTGATGTTGCATAGCTACATCCCTGATGATGAATGCCTAGTACTGGCAGAGCTGAGCTATTTCTTCCATGTTCTTTGTGCGAAATAACTATCGCCTGTTGTGCTAGAAGAAATGGAAGAGTTGGCGCCGAAGTTGATCTGCAAGTTAGAGAAGATCTTCCTGTCGGGCTTCTTTAATCCAATGCAACACTTGATTTTGCATCTCCCTACTGAGGCAAGATTCGGGGGGGCGGGGGGCGTGCAAAATTGTTGGTGCTACGCAACTGAGAGGATGCAGAAGAAGCTCCGAGCAAAATGTAAAAATAAACATAGAATTGAAGCATCGATGGTCGAGGCATTCATTGCTGAGGAGGCGGAAAACTTTGTGACATTACACTACGAAGCCAAAAATCATCATTTGCATAATCCAAAGCCTCACTACAATGCTGGGGACCACAAAAAAGGTGGGTCCAACCTCAGCCTATTCAAAGGGAATCTCACACCAGCTGGTGCTTCAAAACCAATATCATTTGATGTTGAAGAATGGAGGACCATTTTGTTGTATATCTTCACCAACCTAACAGAAGTACGGCCGTACATCGAGTAAGTTCTCGTAGCACATTGTTTCGCAACTTCTAATTCCTTTGAACTGCTCTTATTCCCGGATATTTTTTGATACACTCGATACACCACCAAATTCTCTGATGGAGCGGCGATCCAAAAGGAATCCATCGAAGCGTATGAGCTTCTGGAAAAGCAAGGAGGCGACTTTCTTGGTTTCAGCTCTTGGTTCAAACAAACGGTAATTTCCATTAGACCATTCTCATTTCCTTTTCCATCAATAGGTATTCCTAAGGCGTCGACCACACGGCCTAACATGCCTTTCCTGCAGGAACATCCACAATATATCCAGTGCGCTTGACAAGATCTCCTTCTTTAATAGCGGTATCACTACCAAAGACAACAATACCTACATTCTCATTCTCAAGATTTAAGTCGATTCCTTTCAGACCGCTGGCAAATTCCACCATTTCTCCTACTTGAATCTCATTCATTCCATAAACACATGCAATCCCATCTCTAAATGAGACCACTCGACCGATCTCATCCACTTGAAAATTCGTGTAAAAGTTGGTCACTCTACTTTCTAATAGAGTCATGAGTTCCGCAGCTCTGGGTGAGAATTCCATACTTTAACAAATTACATGGATGATATTTTGAAGGGAGAAATCCACTTTAAAGAAAAAGATCTTTACTTCACACAATCTCGTTCGTCTAATTTGTGGCTAATGCAATAATCCTTTCGTATTAAACTTGTAGGCTAATTCAGAGTCTATGGACGCCGAATTGAGACAAGTCGCTAATGGTTTTGACTTTATGGTCCGTCCATTTGACAAATACGACATCAATGGGTATCGCTTTAGTACCTACGACAAAGAGCTATCTATGGCCGACCAAAAGTCCACAAATTGTTGTGTCTCTGCTATTGGCGATGGACGTATTGAGTATTATGGGAGAGTTGAAGCAATTTATGAACTTCTATTCTATGGTAAAAACGCGCCGAACGTCGTAGTCTTCAAATGTTACTGGTTCCAGCCAAAGGAAACTAGAAGGACTCATGAACATATAGGGCTAGTCGAAATCAAACAAAGCACCCATTTAGATGTTCCTGATGTCTATATTACGGCTCAACATGCGACCCAAGTTTTCTATCTACCATGGGCCTGCCAAACTGATCCAAATCTGAATGGTTGGGATGTCGTTTATGAAGTGCCACCACATGTTAGACCACCTCCCCTCAATGAAGAGTATTATGAACCTCACATTAACCTAGACACATATGAAGGTGAATTCTTCCAAGAATCACGTCTTTCCAAAAAATGCTTCAAGAAACGCTCTACTTCACACTCGAACATTGAAGTAGACAGCGACAATCAACCCGACTTCACCCCTGAGCCTGAACAAGAAGAGCCTGAACAAGAAGAGCCTGAACATGAAGAGGCTACTACTGCGGATGACTTGTCAATGTTTGATTGATTACATAAAGGTGGCCTTCCACATGTCGATGCCACTGAACCCGATGAGCACTTCATTGATGATAGTGATGATGATAATGCATTTATTGATCCCGGAGCATTTATTGAACCCGAAGATCAAGATTATTATTAGATATTCAATTTTTTTCATGTTGTACTTGATTTATATAGTTACTTGTATGATTGTATGATTTATATAGTTACTTGTATAATTTTCTTACTTTGTATGATTGTTGGTTATACATAGTGCCATGGTCTTGATATCCGTCCCTGTTGGCCCTCGCCCGGTTTATGATTCGGATATGGTATATTCTCTTTTATACCTATTTGTTGCATTTCGCATTTATGACAATTATGGCCATCAAGTTGACATAGAAATATTTTTATCTAGGAGGTATGTGAACCGGAAATTGCAACCGACCCTCTTGTTGAGAAGTTAAATATAGTTGAAAAAGAAAAAGAGTATTTGAAAGAAAAAAATTAAAAGAATTGAAGAAGAGAAGATAAAAGTGGAGTTGTATGTTGTCGATGTCGTCGATGATCACAAGATGAAGATGAATGCAATGCGCTTGAAGATTAAGAAGATTAGAAAATATGCCATTGATAATGAGGTTGGTATCATTTTGCTGTCGGATCAATTGTTACCTTAGTTGCGATCATCATTGCATTTGTTGTGATGAGGGTAAGTTTTCTCTAGTGTTTTGCTTAACAAATGCATACTTAGCTTATTATCTTCTGAACTGGCATAATTAACTAAGTTAGATTAAAAATGAGCTATACTTACGTAAGTTGGCTCAAAAATGGCATCATCACTAGGTTAGCACAAAAATGACCTATACTTACCTTATTTTTCTCCAAATTGACATAGTAAGCTAAGTTGGCTAAAATATGGCATAATTACGTATGTTAGCTCTAAAATGACACAAATAAGGAATAAGAAGAAGAATAAAAGAAAGAGGAGAATAAGAAAGAATAGAAGAAGAAAGAGAAGAAAAAGAAAAATAAAAGAAGAAGAATGAGAATGAGGAGGAAAGGGATAAAAAGATAGAAGAGAAGAAGAAAGATGAAAAAAGAAGAGGAGTAAGAAGAAAATTCTTCTTCTTCTAGTCTTCTCTTATTCTTCTTTCTTCTTCTAGTCTTCTTCTTCTTCTTCTTCTAGTCTTCTTCTAGTCTTCTTCTTCTTCTTCTTCTTCTAGTCTTCTTCTTCTTCTAACTTTATTACTCCCATTTTTGCAGGTTTGATTCACTTCATGGAAGCAACATTGATGGACTGCTAGTGTTTAGTTCTTGTTTTCCTTTGTATTGGTGAACAATGTGAAACTATGTATGTATATATGGATGAACTCCGTGAAACTATGTATGCATTGGATCTTTTAATACCCGATGTGTTCTGTTGCATTGATGGACTACTAGATGTTTGATACATGGGCTATGTTTGATGTTGAAACTATATATATCATATATATCTTTTGAAAATGCAGGGATATATGAGAAAACAGAAAAACAACAACAATACATGCACTTTGCCATCCGCTGTCAACGGCAAAGGGACCTTTGCCGTCTGCCGCTGATGGTAAATAAGCCATGTGGCAGCAACCTGTGCAACCTGGGAGCTGAACCATTTGGTCAATTTGCTATCCGTGACACACGGCTAACGGATGGGTGTGCTGACGCGTCTACTGGCGTCACAAAGCAGATGACAAAGGGATGTTAGCTGATGGACGACAAAGGTTGTCGTTAGCCACCTAACGTGGCTAACGCATGGTTTTTGCTGTCCATGTTATTTACCGTCCGCTTTGCGGAAGTAGACGGCAAATAACCTGTTTACCGTCGCTCTCTTTGCCATCCAGGTTTGCCGTTGGTGGCGGACGGCAAAGAGCTCTGCCGTTTGCTTTTGGTGCCTTTGTTGTATGCCATGGCGGACGGCCAATAAGCTGATTCATGTCGTGATGTTAGAAGAACGATCATATTGAATCGACCCGATACTTCTCTGTTATACTATGTGATTACATCATCTAAAATAATCTGTTATAACATGGAGTGTTAGCATGTGTTTTAGTTCCTCATGTTATGAGAGTGTCTCAGTCACCTCCTACTAGATGGTGGGCTCTGGGGTTGCTCAGACATCATTTGTAACAAGGTGATCATAACGACAACTTTCTGGCCCATCGGAAAGTTTGACAAGTAATCGGACAGCTCAAGAGCAAAATTTGCCCCTCCGACAATGGAGCGATATTATTAGAGCCCTCTCGGTGTGACAACATCCATCATCGTCTGGCCAGACACATGTGACTACGTCACGGGGATGCCGGAACATGTCAACGAGAAAGAAGAACAAAACCGATAACGGGAGCAATGGTATAGTGAGCATGGTGATGACTCTGCAGGATACCGATGCATACCGGGTTTTGTAAAGTATTGCAAAGAAAAGGGAACATAACATGATAACCAAAGTTTCACTCGAATATCATTTGTGTAATCATAGGGACCGATATGGATGTCCATGGTTCCGCTATTGGTCATTGAACGAAGGGGTTTCGTTCATGTCTATGGTTATCGAACCTACATGGTCACAAGCTTAAGGTAATCATGATCTGCTGAGTGTTAGTAGGATGGGAGTGATGAGAATATGATTGAGAGGTTCTGGAAGCGTTTCGGAGTCACTGGAATGGTTTCGATGAGTATTGGGTAATACCGGTATTACCGATTAATATATATAGTGGAAAATGTTTCTGCGGATGTTAAATTATATATATATATATAATGCTCTAAAAAAATTTAGAACAAATATATATTTAATTTAATATTAGTGATCCTAATAAGGCCAAGAGGTGGAAGGAAACTACGGCCAAAACGGCCCAAGTGGGAAAGTGCCTCCCTTCTCTAAGGGAGGGGGCCGAATAGTAGGGGAGGAGTCCTACTCCTCCTCCCCTTAGTTGGAGAGGGTTTCCCTCCATGGTGGCAGCCCTCCCTCTCCCCTCTAACCTATATATAGTGGAGGTTTGGTGCCCAATTTAACAACACAAGTTTTGGAGCCTCCTCTATTTGATCTAGTGCACGTTCTAGTTGGTCCTAATTGACTAATTAGAGCAAGCCCTGTCCACCTCTTATCCTCATAATTAGAAGCCCCATGTGGTTCTAATCTCCTTCCTCTAATTCTTCGACGACAATTAGCTCTGGACGGCAAAGCGCTGCCCGGATCGTGAAGATCATCCACTTGCAACCAAGTAGAGAGACCGTGCTTTCGGTCTTCCGTTTGGTGGATTGTTCGTGGGCGGTTCACGGAATCATCATCAACATTCGAGGGAATCCAAGTATGATCTACACCAACTCGTCTACTTCTGCTACACTCCCAAAGTCGGTAATGATCGTTGATCTCAACCCGTTATGCATCTTCATATTGTTCCTGGGTGATCGTAGGGCAAATTTTTTGTTGCCAACTACGTTTCCCAACAGTGGCATCATGAGCGGTTCTATGAGTAGATGCAGGGCGATCTAGATGTGAGGGTGATATTCTTGCTATGCTTCCCTTGAGTGTTGCTTCGGTTTAGTTCATTGACGACATGGTGTCGGTTTTCACAAGGTTATGACAATCGACCGGCTCTGGTTGTCGACGATTTGCTAATAGTTCCTTGGGCTTGACCATAGTCAAGAATAGTGAATCGTCGCATGCGCAAGGGGTAAAGGAAGATGGATGATCTTCTAGGGGTTCATGCATTATGGAACGAAGTTTAGTGTGGGGGAACCAGATTTTTAATTAAGTCTCTTCTTTCAGACATCCCGAAAGTTAATCTAGCAACAAGGATTATCACTTTATGGTGCACACGTAGGTAGCTAGGTTTATCCGATAACCCTAGAAGCCATGTAATTAAAATTTTCCAAACTGATTGGAGGATGTCTAACTTGGTTTTGCAGGGTTTGCATATGATGTGGTATAGCCTTTGTCATAATAATGAGTTTATGTATGAGATGGTTATGTGTTGTAATATTAAGTGGCCCGCGTGTCACGGCATGATGGCTATAGCCACGAGATTGCCACCTTAATGTAAATATCGTAGAGATAGGTTACAGGTGATGGTGGCAAGATGTACACAGAGGACCCCGACGAGGAGAAGGTGTACTAAGGCGTGGGACAAGGAGCTCTAATTTCGTGCCACGACGGAATTTCTTATTTTAGTGCCACGACAATGTTTTCTGAAACGGTCGCCACGACAATGTTTTCTGAGATTGTCGCCACGACAACTTTTTTTAACGGTTGCCACGATAATGAAATATTTGCCGTCACGTCGCTTCAACTCAAGATTGAAGACGATCAGGAGAACTCCCGGCGCCCAGGGCTATACCAAATCATGCTATTATGAATTGCCTGAGATGTTTATCCCTTTGTTGTTTGCACCCATTGATTGCATAGTAGTCAATTATTAGGGTGATCTCTCATAGTGTATATCAAGTTAAAAGGTGCTCTTCACTGTGTTGCAACCGTCTATCACACGTAGCGTTCCAGAGTGGGTCATGTCCACATGAGCACAAACTGGACGTGAGGTGTAAGATGGGGATGGTCAGACCATGCTTGCACATGGCACTCGGTTGTCTTGAAGTTCTAGCAGAATCGCTCTAAGCTCAGAGCACAAAGCATCGAAATATGAACAAAATTCATATGGAGATATGATCAGCAAAAGTTTGCCCACCGGTCAAAATTCTCGTCATCGGTGATGTCCACATCAATGGCTGAGAACTAGGCTTGGATCTTGAATCACCCACTATCAATTATAAGAGATATTGATTTGACTGAGATCACAATTATGTATTAATTAAGTTTAGTAACTAGTGCAAATTAATTATGAACAATGTCTATGTGTAGTTTGCATTATAGTTGTAGAATTATGGCTCACAGTTCCACCTTTGTTGTTGAAATTGATTGAAACTTTATGTTTGAGAGGATCGTCCTCTAAAAGTGCCAAGAAGGATTGTGTCCTACTGCATGTTTACAATACTCTCTTGCTGATGTAATGGATGACGAGACTCACGCCCTTCAATTCAAAAGCTAGAATTGCATTACGGTCTACTTGCTCCCGAGAAATCCGAACTTTAAAATGTTTGGGATACTTATGTGATATTCTTGGAACTAAAAATTGTTTTCAGAAACAAACAATGGCTAAAAGATATGCAATATCTAAAGAAGTGTTTTGTTTGCAAATTCTAGTGAAGTGTTCAACTATGTTGAAGACTAAAATGCGTAAGATCTGAAGAAAGCCAGTCATGTGTTGACGGTTAAAATTTCTAGAGAAAGAACAAAACCAAAGGATGTAATGAGACTTACACGCCTAGGGAAGTTCGGGGCTCACGCCACTCTTAAAGTTGTTGTTTCTTATGGGAGTAAGAGAAATATTAAAATAAAACTATAAGAAGTAAAAGGCAGATAAAAAGAAGACTAGAATGTCCAACTCAGGTATGAATGTCATACAAGTTATGAGATGTAGAGGTGGTTGGTCAAGTAAACTGTAGTTCTTGGGAAAAATTGTCAATTTCTTGGTGACTGATTCTTCGGTATTGTGGTTAAAAAGTTCATCTCAAGGATATTGACTCAATTGCATATTATTGCAAATATTTGCAAGAAACTTCGAACGGCCTAAATGACCAACAAATAACGAGGTTAAAATATTTTGATGGATTGTAAAAGGTTACGGTATTTCTATCAGTGTATTCCCTCTATATGTATTATCATAATTCATTTTAGAGTTTTTGTACACTCTAGCCCGTTGCATAGAAGTTGCAAGGAGGTTCTTCATGATAGAACAATAGTTGTTCGATGTTATGAAGGAGGTTGCCCATGACAGAACAATAGTTGTTTGATGTTATGAACAAAAGAGCATATTCTTATTGTGAATAAGATGTATGTTATGCATATCTATACCTATTATTAAAGGAAGGTGGTATTCTTGGTTTCGTCCCATTTTGTTTGGTCCCACTTTAATTAATTTCACGTACGCTATTTGGTTTCATTACTTGCCACCCAATTTGGCCCAACGGAGGAAGCCCATCTGCCGGCACACTGTTCCCCAGGTCCGGAGAGCTCGCAAAAAATAAAATTGCCGATGGGAGGATTGCCACATACAGTTTGTCTAACTGACCCAGCTAGAGATATGAGAGGATTTGTTTTCTCCCGTTTCAATGCACGGGCCTTTTTGCTAGTATTGATAATAAAATTGAACATCCATAGAAGCTAAATATCACAAGACTAAAAGAATACCACATCAGTGTGGCACTACATTTAGTCACATTGGAGGAACTAGCATGGAGATATTTCATAGTGACCAATTTTGAAGTCATCTGATTGACAATCATCTGATAGTTGCGAGATTAGTCCAATTAGTGAGGTAAACTAAAATACTATTCACGGTCCAAAGAGAACGAGCAAGAAAATAATTGGCAATATGCATATCAATGTGTGTATTCCTATAAATGTTGTTGCAAGCAGTGGATATATCTATCTTCAAGGATCACTCAAGTAGATATTTATATTTACTAATTGAGACATAAATCTAGATATTTTGAAGTGTTTGAAAAGGTTTTCAGAATGAAGTAGAAATTATTGTAAAAAAATTATGTTTCTACAATTGGATTGCAGAAATAAATATTTGAGTTACAAATTTAGTGAATGTCTGATGAGCTATAAAATAATTGTATAGCTTGCACCTCCTGGAAGCACTACTGAGAGTAGATTCTTTTATGTAGATGCAATCAAACTGTGTATGACATGGTCAGATCAAAGATGACATTAATTATTTCACCAATATACTTTCAAAGTGATGCTTTAGACACTGTGGCTTTCACACTGAAAAAGGAGCGCCATCAAATTTATTGAAATAAGTGCTACTTTGTTGGTTGTCCCAAATAGTTGGGTATTCCTCTATCATTACGCCAAGGCAATGTGTTGCAATAGAGTGCGGAAGTTTGAAGAAAATGTTTTCTACAAAAGAGTGAGTGGGAGGAAAGTGCAAATCGACAAGATTGTGGAATCTTCATAATCAACTCAAAGAAAAGAAACACTGGAAGTAATTCTAGAATTTCTTACTGCGACTGATACAAAAGCGTCTACATGAGATATAGAGACTATCACTACTGGAATCAGGATCTTTGCCATCAGGTAGCTCTTTGTCACCTGCTAGCTGACGACAAAGAAGGTCTTTGCCATCAGCTTACAGAAAGCTGACGGGAAAGAAAGAGCGGATGACAAAGTGGGTGTTTGCCGTCAGCCTGCTCTTTGCCGTCTGCTAGCAGACGGCATAGAAGCTTTGCCATCTGCTAGAAGACGGCAAAGAGGAAGGGTGGCCCACTAGCAAGAACCGCCTAACGGCCACTTTCTTTGCGATCTGCTAGCAGAAGGCAAAGAATCTTTGCCGTCTACTAGCAGATTGCAAAGAAAGTGGCTAAACTAACGTCCGTTAGCTAGGCTCTTTGTCGACTGCTAGCAGACGACAAAAAGCTATGACCTAACTAAAAAGCGGCCAGCCCCACCGTCTTTCTCTCCCTCCCCTCACCACACTTGCGTCGCCGCCCCCATGCCTGAGCCGCCCCCGTCGCCCCGGTGCTCCGCCCCGGCCACCTCATCGCCCTGCCCAGCCCCACCGCGTCGCGACAGCCCGGACGCCCTGGCGCGCCGCCTCGTTGCCCCGAGCCACCCCGCCCGCCCCGTCGCCCCAGCGCCCCACCGCTCAGGCCACCCGCCGCCTCCTCCACCATCGCCGGAGCGAAGGTGAGATTTTTTTTGTTTTTTTCTATTGTTCTTTGTTGTTTAGGTTTATGTGTTATTAATAGGTTTAGGTTAGTGATAGGTTTAGGTTAGTGCTAGGTTTAGGTTTAGATAATTAGAAGAATAAGAAAGTCGAAAAAAGAAGAATAAGTAGAAGAAGAGGAAAAAGGAAAAAAGAAGAGGGTCATGGATCGCCGGTCGCGGAGGGGAGAGATGGTGGAGCCAGTGGGTCCCGCCGGTCCCGACACCGTCACCCATGCTGAGAATCCCCCGGTCCGAGTGTTGACCCGTCAACCGTGAGTCGCCATACCAGATGGAGCCCAGGGATGAGCGGGATAGGGGGTTCCTCGATGTTGATGGAACCCTAAATAGCAAGTATCATTGGTGCGAGATACATGTGGTCGTCGGTGTCGAACACTACATCCGCGTCCCACAAGTGACGCCGGTGTCCGGCGTCCCGCAACAACAGTTCTCGGGGTCGATGGTGGTCGAACACCTATGCGAATTTGTCTTGCAGCCTCAGTGATGACGATTAAAAGCCAAGTGTTGAAACTTGAAACACCCAAAATGACTCAAGTCGGTTTGGTTGTTTGAAGTTTCAAAACTTTGCTTTAATCCTCATCACAGAGGCTGCCAGAAAAATTCGCCAAGGTGTTCAACCGTCATCGACCCCTAGAACTATTGTTGCAGGATGCCTAGCGTCGGTGTCACTTGTGGGGTGTGGATCTAGTGTTCAACACCGAGCACCACATGTATCTCGCACCGATGATACTTGCTATTTAGGGTTCCATCGACACCGAGGGACCCCCTAACCTGCTCGTCATGTTGTAAATATTGCTATGTTACTCATCTTTCGATTTAGATGTGCATTTTTTTTGTCGCTGCAAGGGACTAGTGTTCGACGAGCTCCACCCCTGCATTCGTGGGTGAGCACAAATGACATATCCTCCTCCCCCTTCATTTACTCTGTTCTGGTCTTCGTGCCGATGAAACTTGCTAGCTATAGCTGTCTTCAATCATCAGTATGCGTGACCACTATGCATCTCCCATTCGAAAGGGTTACATCTATAAATATGCATGCATTTGCATATTTATAACCATCATTCTTTCGAATTGTCCAATGTTATCCATGGTCAGCCCAAGTATGTGTAGATTGGGTTCGTTTTCCCATATGCTCTGCTCCGGTTTCGATGCAAAATTTCCTCAGTGCCTCCCTGTTGTTCTCCGGGTACACATCATCTCTGCTTATTGCCGAGAAATGTATCAGGAGAACAGTGGGGAGGTGCTCCCGAAATTTTGCGTCGGATCCAGAGCAGAGCATGGGAAAACGAACCCAATCTACACATACCCGAGTGGGATTAGGACCTATCTTTACCTATTAGCATCTAGGTTGCATGGACGTAATAAAAGTGACAAACTCCATTAACTGATGAATATATACATGTTGATTTATATATATATTTATTATGTGTCCAATAGCTAGGCCAGACTAGTGATCGTGTGTGGATGTACACATGTCACACTAGTCAAAAAGACATGACTATTGAATGGTTAACAAAAAACCAAGAGGTTTCTGAGAGCCACATTTGGAAATGTCCAGAGGACAACCTGGTGCCCCCTGTGTCAGGTGCAACAATTGGCACAAGAGGACAGAGGATGAAATGGGCAAACACCTGCAAAAGAGGGGTTTTATGCCAGATTATACGATGTGGACATTTCATGGCAAGTCTGCCCAACGTGCCAGATCTGAGGTGCTTCGTCGTCGCACCGATGAGCATGGTACCAGGATGCAAGACATGGTTCAAGACTTTGATGATTCTCGAGACTTGGACGATGAGATGGAGGAATCTGCAAAGGCCTTCAAGGAAATGTTGGGGTCTTCAAAATGTCCTCTCCACGAGCACACTGAGCTTTGTCAGCTGGATGCCATCTCACAGATAATGGCTAATGGACGCTGAATTGAGTCAAGTTTATGGACTTGTAGGCTAATTCAGAGTTTATGGACACTGAATTGAGACAAGTCGCTAATGGTTTTGACTTTAAGGTCCGTTCATTTGGAAAATACGACATCAACGGGTATCGCTTTTGTACCTATGGCAAAGAGCTATCTATGGCCGACCAAAAGTCTACAAATTGTTCTGTCTCTGCTATCGGCGAAGGACATACCGAGTATTATGGAAGAGTTGAAGCAGTTTATGAACTTCAATTCTATGGTGCAAACCCACCAAACGTCATAGTCTTCACATGTTATTGGTTCCAGCCAAAGGAGACTAGAAGGACTCATGAACATATAGGGCTAGTGGAAATCAAACAAAGCACCCATTTGGATTTTCCCGATGTCTATATTATGGCTAAACAGGCAACCTAGGTTTTCTATATACCGTGGGCCTGTTAAAGTGATCCAAATCTCAATGGTTGGGATGTCGTTTATGAAGTGTCGCCACGTGTTATACCACCTCCCCGCAATGAAGAGTATTATGAACCTCACATTAACCTAGACACATATGAAGGAGAATTCTTCCAAGAAACACATCTTTCCAAAAAAACATTTCAAGAACCGCTCTACTTCACCAAGAACATTGAAGTAGACAGCTACAGTGAACCCAACTTCACCCCTCAGCCGTAACAAGAAGAGCCCGAACTAGAAGAGGTTACTCCTGCGGATGACCTTCCACATGATGATGCATTTATTAATGATGATGATGAGCACGTCATTACTGATAGTGATGATGATGATGATGCATTTATTGATCCCGAAGCATTTATTGAACCCGACAATCCAAATTATTATTAGGTATTCAATTTTTTATGTTGTACTTGATTTATA
Source organism: Triticum aestivum (assembly GCF_018294505.1). Classification (NCBI taxonomy): domain Eukaryota; kingdom Viridiplantae; phylum Streptophyta; class Magnoliopsida; order Poales; family Poaceae; genus Triticum; species Triticum aestivum. The sequence goes on along the minus strand of NC_057801.1, from coordinate 85,723,988 downwards.
TAGTTACTTGTATGATTGTATGATTTATATAGTTACTTGTATAATTTTCTTACTTTGTATGATTGTTTGTTATACATGGTGCCATGGTCTTGATATCCGTCCCTGTCGGCCGTAGCCCGGTTTATGATTTGGATGTGGTATATTCTGTTTTATAACTATTAGTTGCATTTCGCATTTATGACAATTATGGCCATCAAGTTGACATAGAGATATTTTTATCTAGGAGGTATGTGAACCAGAATTTGCAACTGACCGTCTTGTCGAGAAGTTAAATTTAGTTGAAAAAATGAGAATTTGAAAGAAAAAATTAAAGGATTGAAGAAGAGAAGATAATTGGAGTTGTATGTTATCGATGTCGTCGATGATCAAAAGATGAAGATGAATGTAATGCGCTTGAAGATGTATGAAATGCGCTTGAAGATTAAGAAGTTTAGAAAATATGCCATTGATAATGAGGCTTGGCATCATTATGTCGTTGGATCAATTGTTAGCTTAGTTGCGATCTTCATCGCATTTGTTGTGATGAGGGTAAGTTTCTCTAGTGTTGCTTAACAAATGCATACTTAGCTTACTTTCCTCCTAAATGGCATAATTACCTAAGTTTGACAAAAAAATGAGATACACTGAGCTTCTTCAGTTCATTTATGACATACTTAGCATACTAAGGTAAAAAATGGCATGATAATCTTTGTTACCTCCAAAATGATATAGACTTAGCTTATTTTCCTCGAAAATGACATAATAACCTTACTAAGCTCCAAAATGACCTATTTACCTAGCTTAGCTCTAAAATGACCTACACTTAGCATTTTTACCTAGCTTAGCAATAAAATGGCATTTTTACCTATCTTAGTTAGAAGAAGAAGAAGATAAAGAAGAGGTGAGGAGAAAAAAGTTTCTTCTTCTTCCTTTATTTCTTCTTCTTCTTCTTCTTCTTCTTCTTCTTCTTCTTCTTCTTTCTCTTCTTCTTCTTCTAGCTAGCCTTCTTCTTCTTCTTCTTCTTCTTCTTCTTCTTCTTCTTCTTCTTCTTCTTCTTCTTCTTCTTCTTCTTCTTCTTCTTCTTCTTCTTCTTCTTCTTCTTCTAACTTTCTTCTTTCCCGATTTGCAGATTTGTTTTAGATGAGGAAGCTTGCGTTGATGGAGTCTACTCTTCTCTTTATGCTTCCTTCTTGTTTTCATTTTGTAGGATGAACAATGTCAAACTTGCTACCTATATATGTATGTATGGATGAAACCATTGTATGCTTGTTGTTGGATATGTTGGGTAGCTATATATGTTGCATATGGACTTTTGATTTGCTATGTATATGTGTTGGATGATCAAATCCATATGTCAAGGATATGATTTGGTATGTATATGTGTTGGTATGCTTGTCGAAAGTATTTTCATATGTGTTTGGGTGTGTGTGTGTGTGTCTCTCTCTCTATATATATATCTGTGAAATTCTATGAAATTGAATGATTTGAAGAAAAACAGAAAAAACAGGGGCTATACAGTATCTTTGTAGTCTGCTGGCAGACGGCAAAGACCATTGTATTTGTCGTCTGCCAGTGAATGGCAAATTAGCCAAATAGGCCAGCCCCCAGGTGCTACAATGTGACTTGCTATGCCGTCCGCTCGTAGAGTGCAAAGATGCAAAGGTCTTTGCCATCTGCCAATAGACGGCAAAGCACACCGTTAACCCTTTAATTGACCTAAGCTGACACATGTGTTGTCCAGGCCCTTTGCCGTTTGTTGGCGGATGGCAAAGACCTTTGCATCTTTGTCGTCCGCCAGCAGACGGCAAAGAGCCCTTTGTTGTAGCCTGTTCAGCCGGATGTTTTGTTGTCTGCTGGCTGATGACAAAGGCCTTTGCCGTCCGCCAAGCAAGCCTTTGTTGTCAACCATGGCAGGCGGCAAAGTTCCTGATTCCTGTAGTGTATGGTCGAACTTGCAGCTGAAATATATAGGTTGGGAAAATTCGTGCAGACCTTTGTGGTATGTAGACGAAATATTGTTGGGAAAACAATGAACCTATAAATCATGCATAGAGAAGCGTTAATGGGCCCTGACTTTGGAAATTGGCTATATGCGAACATAATCGGAGATAGTATCCATTCACATAATTCAAGCTTATAACTTGATGGACCCTTCGAAAGACTTAGAGTCTAAATAATAGTAATGGATCTATAAACTGCAAAGATAAAAATGTTTATAATCCTTGACTTGTTACAAATAGTTTATGACAAGATCAAAGAATAGACTATGACGAGATTGTCCCATCATAGCAATACTTAAAGTCAGTTCAGGTTAAACTAGCAAATATTAAATATTTGAATTATGAGATAAGACAGATGGATGTCAAAATGATTCCATGAGATGGAAATAAAACCAAGGTTGTATGTTTGATACGATCCAAGGCAATTTTGTCAATCCAAAGGATGCTAGTAAGTATGCAGACTTCAAGAGATCATGTAATGATCTGAAGCAAGCATAGTGGGGTTGGAATATTCATACTCATGAAATGGTTAAATAAATTGATTTCATCGAGTAAAGCAAAGATGCTTGTATTTACAAGAAAGTAAGTGGGAGCATGATAATATTTCTAAACACTATATGTACATGACATATTGTTGATTGGAAGTTATGTAAATTTCTTGACACAAATTATGACTTTATTGAAACTAGTTTTTTAGTAAGATACTTAGGTAATGAATAGTCTTGGTATTATACATAATGATCAATGGAGATAATAGTGTCTAATGGGACTTAGCCAAAATATATATTGACAGAATATTAAAAGCAGTTTAGTATGTAAAGTTGTTGATCATAGGACAACAATGAATTTTTTTGTTAAGGATTAACAACATGTTTCTCACACACGGAGAAAATTAAGAGATTTTTCTAAGGAGTTAAATCAATGAAGGCTCGTTGTAAGTAGTACATCAATAAAATCTTCATCTATGTTCCAAGAGATTTTTTGATTTCAAACTAAAAGTGATTTATGGTGGCACAGTAAGTTGGAATTGGTACAAAAAGTTACTGTGGTGAATTCTATAACATAAGGCTAAGTATATTATTGCTTTAGAAGAAGAAAATGAAGGGTGAGAATCAAAAGTTCATTCGTGAGCTTGGTATGGTTTGTAGATGATTGTATCATTGGAAAACTATTCTTAATAATGGTTCCATAACTCAGTCTAAGGAATCAAAGGTTCTACCAATTATTCAATATATATACAAAGCCAGTTTTTCATAGAAATTATGAATTCTTGTGAAAGCATTATAGATTCATAGAAATGCAAATGATACACGCGAATCTGAAGTTGTCAGATTCGATAGGACAAAGTCGATCTATACCACATGCAAAGCATGGACTGACAACGGATTGCCATTGGTGTAAGTTAAAACTGCGAACTAGATTACTAACTCTAGTGCAAGTGGGGGACTATTGGAAATATGCCCTAGAGGCAATAATATTGTATTATTATATTTCCATTTTCCATAGTCAAGAGTTTATATTCCATGCTATAACGGTTATGATCCTGGAATATGTGATTCAGTGGAAAACTCATATGCACGTGTGGAATGATAAACGGTAAACAATAGGTTCCTGGTCTCGCCTCTAAGACCGGCTCAAGTGTTGTTGGTGATCAACTTTTCTAGATCTTAGGATATCATTAAGTGTAACGATAGTCCTAAAACAACATTGAGGGTATGACATTAGAAGAACGATCATATTGAATCGACCATACTTGTCTGTTATACTATGTGATTACTGTTGGGTTCTACGGTAGGGTGCATCGACTGCAAATTAAAAATTTCCTACGCGTAGAACAACCTGGAACATGCTACGGGAGATGGATCACAGTTCGTTACCACTAGACGCGTAGTGTCGTGCAGCAGAAGAAGAGTTGGGGCAGCGCGTCCGCGTGGATCGTCTCCTCCTCGTCCGATCTCCCTCGAACAACTGGTCGTCCGATCCCACGTGCAAGTGCACCGCCTCTAATGGTATCCGCGTGTGCAGGAGAAACACCATGCGGCAGACTGCTAGTTCCGATCACACAGTCGGCAGCGAGTGGAGGTGGCTATTCACAACACATGCAAACCCTAGCGACAGCGCCGAAGCAATCAACCCCATGAGTGTGCCGCACCTCCAGTTTATATAGGCGTTCGTCGCGGGCTCAACAGTTGGGCCTCGCACGGACCCTAAAGCCCACAAGTCTACTCGGCCACAATCCGAATACAGCTCAGATCACATCCGACCAGTGTCCTTGGATCCGACCTCGTAGGTTCCTTCCCTTAAGCGCGCGACCCCTTAGGTTCAAGTCGGCTTGGTCGCAGTTCGGATCACCTCCGAACTGCACGGTTGCTAGCGGCCTCTAGCAAGGCATGCCGAACATTAAACAGACCATGAAGCTGGTTAGGCGAACCTGTACATCATACTTTTGTTCCCTTTACCACACGATATATGTTGTCGGGCTCAAGGCAAGTCAGTCATCCTTGTGGTAGCCCAACCTCTTTCTCATTCCAGTGATGCCGACCACTATCCGGATTATCTCATAATCCTTGTGGCATGGCCATGCTTATCCTGGTCGGATCACACGAGGGGCCCAGAGTATATCTCTCCTAATCGGAGGGGCAAATCCCATCTTGCTCGACCATGTCTCGCAGCATGGGTCTGGACAAGCCTGAAACCTACCGTTGTAACTACCTAGTTACGGAGTAGCATTTGGTCGGCCCAAAGCAGGTCTGTCACCATCCCGAGTACATGCGCCAGCTCAGGTCTTAGGACATAGAACATATGTTGTACCAGAGACTCACAGATGACATATCGTTGTGTCTAATAGTTGGGTCTGTCCGACTCGGAGCTTATCTCGACTCGGATCCTGCTACATAGAATCCGGCCAGATCTTTCCAAGTCCATATTATCCGGTTAGCATCCAATGCTCCATGGCTAGTGATACCGAGCCATCGACTGTGTCATATGCTAGTCTAGTCGGCTGTGCGTCCACACAGCTCTTTCGACTAGGGACCTTTTAGGAAAGTCATCATACATTGTATAGTCCCACAAACAAGTCACGTACTTGTGGATACACATGATTGATAATGTCCAAGGACTATCTTTATTCATAAACACATAGGGAATATCATCATACATGATTGCCTCTAGGGCATATCTCCAACAATTACATCATCTAAAATCATTTGTTATAACACGGAGTGTTAGCATGTGTTTTAGTTCCTCTGACCATGAGAGTGTCTCGGTCACTTCCTACTGTATGGTGGGATTTGGAGTTTCTCAAACATCATCTGTAACAAGGTGATCATAACGACAACTTTCAGGCTCACCGGAAAGTTTGACAAGTGACCGGACAACTCAAGAGTGGGATTTGCTCCTCCGATGATGGAGAGATATTCTTAGGGACCTCTCAGTGTGGCGACATCCATCATCGTCTGTCCAGGCATAGGTGACTACGTCACGGGGATTCCGGAACACGTCAACGAGAAATAAGAACAAAACCGTTAACGAGAGGAACGGTATAGTGAGCATGGTGATGACTCTGGAGGATACCGATGCATGATGTTGGCTTGAACTACGTCGGTATTTCCCCAAAGAGGAAGGGATGATGCAGCACAACAACGGTAGGTATTTCCCTCAGTGATGAGACCAAGGTTATTGAACCAGTAGGAGAACCACGCAACACCACGTAAATAGCGCACACAAAGAACAAATACTTGCAACCCGGCATAAGAGAGGGGTTGTCAATCCCTCAAGGGTAAAAAGATAGGTAAAATTGTAGTAGTTTGGATAAATAGATCTCGCGGGAACGCGAGATAAAATAAATAAATAAAAATTTCAGCAAGGTATTTTTGTATTTTTGGATTAATAGATCTGAAAATAAACGCAAATAAAAATAGATCCTGAAGGCAAATATAGTAAAGAAGAGATCCAGGGGCCGTAGATTTCACTAGTGACTTCTCTCAAGAAAAAAGCATACGGTGGGTAAACAAATTACAGTTGGGAAATTGATAGAACTTCAAATAATTATGACGATATCCAGGCAATGGTCATTATATAGGCATCATGTCCAAGATTAGTAGACCGACTCCTGCATGCATCTACTACTATTACTCCAATATCGATAGCTATCCAGCATGCATCTAGTGTATTAAGTTCATGGAGAAACAGAGTAATGCAATAAGAACGATGACATGATGTAGACAAGATCTATTTATGTAGAAATAGACCACCCCATCTTGTTATCCTTAATAGCAATGATACATACATGTCAGTTCCCCTTCTATCACTGGGATCAAGCACCGTAAGATCAAACCCATCACAAAGCACCTCTTCCCATGGCAAGAAAAATCGATCTAGTTGGCATAACTAAATCAAATATTCAAAGAAGAAATACGAGGCTATAAGTAATCATGCATATAAGAGATCAAAAGACTAAAATAACTTTAATGGATAAAAACATAGATCTGATCATAAACTCCAAGTTCATTGGATCCCAACAAACACACCGCAAAAAGAGTTACATCAAATAGATCTCCAAGAGACCATTGTATTGAGAATCAAGAGAGAGAGAGAGGAAGCCCTCTAGCTAGTAACTACCGACCCGTAGGTCTACAATGAACTACTCACGCATTATCGGAGAGGCACCAATGAGGATGATGAACCCCTCCTTGATGGTGTCTAGATTGGATTTGGTTGTTCTCGGCTGAAATTGATTTTCGTCGACTCCCCTAGGGTTTCTGGAATATTGGGGTATTTATAGAGCAAAGAGGCGGTGCGGGAGGCGGCTAAGGTGTGCACAACCCACCTGGTTGCGCCTGGGCCCCTAGGCGCGCCCTACTGGGTTGTGCTCCCCTCGAAGCTCCCCTCTGGTACTTTCTTGGCCCAACAGGTGTCTTTTGGTCTAGAAAAAATCCACAAAAAATTTCACTGCATTTGGACTCTGTTTGATATTGATTTCCTACAATGTAAAAACCAAGCAGAAAAAAACAACTAGCACTTGGCACTATGTCAATAGGTTAGTCCCAAAAATGATATAAAGTTGCTATAAAATGATTGTAAAACATCCAAGAATGATAATATAACAGCATGGAACAATAAAAAAATTTAGATACATTGGAGACGTATCAACATCCCCAAGCTTAATTCCTACTCTTCCTCGAGTAGGTAAATGATAAAAACAGAATTTTTGATGTGGAATGTTGCCTAACATGTTCATCACATATTATTTTCTTTGTAGCATGGACATTTGGACTTCTATATGATTCAAATCAATAGTCTAGTTTTGACATGAGGACTTCAATACTCAAGCATATCAACAAGCAACCATGTCTTTCAAAATATCAACACTAAAGCAAGTTATCCCTAGCCCATTATACTCAATCATTGATCCATTCATGAAACACACTCACATATTAGCTACACCAAATACTCAAGTATGATCTTAGTGCCCCTTAGTTGGTATTTTATAAGAGAAGATGGAGACTAAAGTAAAATAAAAATTGCATAAAGTAAATAGAAAGGCCCTTCGCGGAGGGAAGTAGGGATTTGTAGAGGTGCCAGAGCTCAAAGCAAAAAAAAGATAGAGATAAAGCATTTTGGGTGGAAGGATTTTCCTGTCAAAGAAAATGATCAAGTAGTTCCTAATACTTTCCATGCTAGATATATCATAGGCGGTTCCTGAACAAAAACTAAAGTTGTATTCCTTTTTCCACCATACTTTCACTTTCCAGGGCTAACCATATCCACGGGTGCCTTCCATACCAACACTTTCCAAGGAATTTATTATTTGACAACATGAAGTAAATTCATTTTTCATTTCGGGACTGGGCATCCCTAATACCTTTGTCATACTCTCGTGCAATGACAAGTGAATAAACACTCATCTTGAGAATAACACATCTAGCATGGAAAAATATCAGTCACCCCCTACCGTTTCATGAGCGGTACGAGCACACAAAAGGAAAATTTATTTTGAAATTTAGAGATGGCACATACAAATTTGCTTAGAATGGCAAAAGAATAACGCATATAGGGAGGTATAGTGGACTCGTGTGGCAAAAACTGGTTTAAAGGATTTTGGATACACAAGTAGTGATCACACTTGGTGCAAATGAAGGCTAGCAAAAGATTGGGAAGCATCCAACCAAGAAACGAAAAGTCTCATAAGCGAGCATTAAGCATATCTGACACCGAATAATGCACCACAAGTAGGATGTAATTTCATTGCATAACTATTGACTTTCGTGCTTGCATAGGAAATCACAAACCTTAACACCAATATTCTTACTGAAGCATAATTACTCATCAACATGACTCACATATCACTATCATCATATCTCAAAACTATTAAAAAGAATCAAATTTATTTTTTCCAATGGTCTTCATGAAAGTTTTTATTATATCCCTCTTGAATATCTATCGGTTTGGGACTAATTTCATATGTTGCTTTTGATAGCTCAAACAAATCTAAGTGAAGAACATGAGCATAAAAAAGTTTCTTCTCTCAAAATAATTAAAGTGAAGCAAGAGAGAATTTCTTAAAAAATTACTAACTCTCAAATAAATCTAAGTGAAGCATGAGAGCATTTCTTTTCAAAATAGTAAAGCACACCATGCTCAAAAAGATATAAGTGAAGCTCTAGAACAATTCCCTTGCTCATAAAGATTTAAGTGAAGCATATAGAGAGCAATTCTAACAAGTCATACCATAATTTTGGCTCACTCAACTAGGTGTGTCCAGAAAGGATAGATGACTTAAAACACAAAGCAAAACAAGCAAAGACTCATATCATACAAGACGCTCCAAGCAAAACTCATAATATGTGACGAATAAAAATATAGTTTCAAGTAAAATACTGATAGTTGTTAGAAGAAAGAGGGGATGCCACTCGGGGGCATCCCCAAGCTTAGTTGCTTCATACTTCTTGAATATTATCTTGGGGTGCCTCAGGCATCCCCAAGCTTAGCCTTTTACTAATACTTATTCCTTCATCCATCGCGATTCCACCCAAAACTTGAAAACTTCAATCACACAAAACTCAAAAAAACCTTCATGAGATCTGTTAGTATAAGAAAGCAAATCACTACTTTAAGTACTGTTGCAAACCCATTCATATTTTTTATTGTATTATATCTACTATATTTTAACTTTTCCATGGAAAAAACTCTTCAAAGGAAACCATAGAATCATCAAAACAAGCACATAACACAAGGAAAACAGAATATGTCAAAAACAGAACAATCTGTAGTAATTAGGGAACTTCGTATACTTCTGTAACTTCAAAATTTCTGAAAAATTATGACAACATGGAAAATATGTATATAAATCTTGTCTAAACAATTCATAGAAAAATCACGTTTCTATGATTTATGAAAATTATTTTTCTGAGCGAAAAAGTTTCTGTTTTTCAACAAGATCGAATCAACTATCACCCAACATGATCCCAAAGGCTTTTATTGGCACAAACACTAACTAAAACACAAAAAACTCAATCATAAAAGAGGCATAATTGTGCAAACACTCAAGAACAGACAGAAATAAATTTATTCATTGGGTTACCTCCCAACAAGCACTACCGTTTTACGCCCCTAGCTAGACATAAGATTTCAATGATGCTCACACGAAAGATAAGAATTGAAACACAAAGAAGGCATCATGAAACATATGACAAACACATTTAAGTCTAACATACTTCCTATTCATAGGAATTTGATAATCAAACAAATTGTCAAGACAAGAAACATCTAACATATGCAAAGAACATGAATAAAACATTGACGATCTCAACATAACGAGAGCTAATTTAGTAACATGAAAATTTCTACAACCATATTTTCCTCTCTCATAATAATTATATGTAGGATCATATTAAAATTCAACAATATAGCTAACACATAACATTTTCTCTTCATGATCCACATGCATGCAAAGTTGACACTCTTCCAAAATAGTGTGATTATCATCAAATAAAGTCATGACCTCTCCAAGCCCACTTTTACCAAAAATTTCGTAAGATCGAACACTCCCCAAATATGTGGGATTATGTTAACCTAAAGTTCACACTCTTCCAAACCCACTCTTAATATTATCGCAAGCATATTCATCATGAGGTTTAAATAAATTTTCAGGATCATAAGAATCATTATCACCGCAATCATGATCATTGCAATACGTAGTGGAAATAGCAATATTAGCATCCCCAAGCTTGGGATTTTGCATATTATTAGTACAATTGATATTAATAGAATTTATAGTAAGATCATTGCAATCATGATTTTCATTCAAGGAGCTATCATGAATCACTTTCTAAATTTCTTCGTTTAACACTTCATCACAATTTTTAGATTCATAAATCTCAAGCAAAACTTCATCAAGATAATCTAGTGAACTCAATTCACTAGCAATTGGTTCATCATAATTGGATCTTTTGAAAACATTAGGAAGTGTATGAGGATCCATATCAATAGATTTTTAGCAAGAAAAGATGCAAGCAAATAGAATGCAGATGGTAACACAAGTAGACATAGCAAACAAGAGATCTAACGAGAAAAGGGTGAACGAGAAAGAGGAGAGAATAAAATTGCACATTTTGTGAAGTGGGGGAGATGAAAATGAGAGGCAAATGGCAAATAATGTAAATTGCAAGGAGATGAGATTTGTGATTATAAACCTGGTAGATGTTGCTAATGTCTCCCCGGCATCGGCGCCAGAAATTCCCTTTGATGTTAGCTTGAACTACGTTGGTATTTCCCCAAAGAGGAAGGGATGATGCAGCACAACAACGGTAGGTATTTCCCTTAGTGATGTGACCAAGGTTATTGAACCAGTAGGAGAACCACGCAACACCATGTAAATAGCACCTGCACGCAAAGAACAAATACTTGCAACCCGACATAAGAGAGGGGTTGTCATTCCCTCACGGGTAAAAAGATAGGTAAAATTGTAGTAGTTTGGATAAATAGATCTCGCGGGAATGCGGGATAAAATAAATAAATAAAAATTGCAGCAAGGTATTTTTGGATTAATAGATCTGAACATAAAAGAAAATAAAAATCGATTTTGAAGGAAAATATAATAAAGAAGAGACCCGGGGCCCTAGATTTCACTAGTGGCTTCTCTCAAGAAAAATAGCATATGGTGGGTAAAAAAATTACTATTAGGCAATTGATAGAACTTCAAATAATTATAACGATATCCAGGCAATGATCATTATATAGGCATCCCATCCAAGATTAGTAGACCGACTCCTGCCTGCATCTACTACTATTACTCCACACATCGACTGCTATCCAGCAAGCATCTAGTGTATTAAGTTCATGGAGAAACGGAGTAATGCCATAAGAATGATGACATGATGTAGACAAGATCTATTTATGTAGAAATATACCCCATCTTTCTATCGTTAATAGGAATAATACATATGTGTTAGTTCCCCTTCTGTCACTGGGATCAAGCAACGTAAGATCGAACCCATCACAAAGCACCTCTTCCCACGGCAAGAAAAAATTGATTTAGGTGGCATAACTAAACCAAACATTCAAAGAAGAAATACGAGGCTATAAGTAATCATGCATATAAGAGATAAAAAGACTCAAATTACTTTCATGGATAAAAACATAGATCTAAGCATAAACTCAAAGTTTATCTTATCCCAACAAACACACCGCAAAAAGAGTTACATCAAATAGATCTCCAAGAGACCATTGTATTGAGAATCACGAGAGAGAGGAAGCCATTTAGCTACTAACTACGGACCCATAGGTCTACAATGAACTACTCACACAACATCGGAGAGGCACCAATGAGGATGATGAACCCCCTTCGTGATGGTGTCTAGATTGGATCTAGTGGTTCTGGAACTTGCGGCGGCTAGAATTGATTTCCATCGACTCCCCTAGGGTTTCTGGAATATTGTGGAATTTATAGAGCAAAGAGGCGGTGTAGGAGGCGGTCGAGGTGGGCACAACCCACCTAGGCACGCCCTGGTGGCTTGTGCTCCCCTTGGAGCTCCCCTCAGGTACTTTCTTGGCCCAACAGGTGCCTTCACGTCCAGAAAAAATCCACAAAAAGTTTCGCTGCATTTGGACTCAGTTTGATATTGATTTCTTGTGATGTAAAAAACAAGTAGAAAACAACAATTGGCACTATGCACTATGCCAATACGTTAGTCCCAAAAAATGATATAAAGTTGCTATAAAATGATTGTAAAACATCCAAGAATGATAATGTAACAGCATGGAACAATCAAAAAGTATAGATACATTGGAGATGTATCAATGCACACCGGGTTTTGTAAAGTATCGCGATGCAAAGGGAACATCCAATGATAACCAAATGTTGACTCAAATATCATTCATGTAATCATAGGGACCGATATGGATGTCCATGGTTCCATTATCGGTCATTGAACGAAGGGGTTTCATTTCATGTCTATGGTTACCAGACCTATGGGGTCACAAGCTTAAGGTAATCATGATCTTTTGAGTGTTAGTAGGATGGGAGTGATGAGAATATATTTTTGTAATTGTTTCATTAATATTCAGAATAGTCCCGGGAGGTTCCGGAAGCGTTTCGGGGTCACCGGAAGAGTTTTGATGAATATCGGGTAATACCGAATATATATGTGGGAAAGAATATGGGGATGTTAAATTATATATATAATGCTCTGAAAACTTTTAGAGTAAATATATATTTAATTTAATATCAATGGTCCTAAAAAGGCCAAGAGGTGGAAGGAAAGTTGGGTCAAAAGGGCCCAAGTGGGGAAGTGCCTCCCTTCCCTAAGGAAGGGGGCCGAATAAGAGTAGGGGAGGAGTCCTACTCCTCGTCCCCTTAGTTGTATGCCCCAAGGAGGGTTTCCCTCCTTGGTGGCAGCCCTCCCTCTCCCCTCTAACCGATATATAGTGGAGGTTTGGTGCCCAATTTAACAACACATGTTTTGGAGCCTCCTCTAGTTGATCTAGTGCACATTCTAGTTGGTCCTAGTTGACTAATTAGAGGGAGCCCTAGCCACCTCTAATCCTCATAATTAGAAGCCTCGTGTGGTTCTAATCTCCTCCCTCTAATTCTACGGTGATGATTAGCTCTGGATGGTGAAGCGCTGCCGGATCATGAGGACTGTACGCTTGCAACCAAGTAGAGAGGACATGCTTTCGATCTCCCATTTGAGGGATCATTCTTCAGTGGTTCGCGGGATCGTCATGAAAGTTTGAGGGACTCCAAGTATCATCTACACCAACTCGCCTACTTCTGATGCACTACCGGAGTCGGTAACGATCGTTGATCTCAACCTATTATGCATCTTCATATTGTTGCTGGGTGATCGTAGGGCGAAATTTGTGTTTTCTACTATGTTTCCCAACACATATGCCTTTACAACATCCACTATATGCAATAACAAATGATTGTTCATTGGAAAAAACCTCACGGAATACTAGATGGGTTTGAAGTAGTCAGCATGGTGACCTCGTGTGTCCTTTATCCTATCCCAGTTAACAATGATCTTGCCCTTTATCAAACCCTTGAATTTGAGAACATGCTCCTCCTTATTCTCAATTTCTTCATGGATACTCATCACCAGCATCATGTCAGCACATTTGTACCATCAATGTCTAAATTCGATGAATCAATGAACCCCTTGAACATGTAGTCATCAAGCTCATTGTAATCAAACACTTCATCCGATGAATCCATTGCTTGCCTAAAAATGAGCAAAAAAATTGGAGGGCTTTGAGGTGGGTTATGCCGGTCAGATTGGCTGACACATCCTAACTTGTCCGCGAAGAGCGGATAGAGGGGAGGTCTTCCATTTCTGTACACCAAATGACCATCTGTATCTTTTATACTATGTCTAGGACACTTAAATAACTAAGATCAATATCATCCTTCGTCCATAATCATGTTGTGTTCATATTTAAATGCAACAATAATTCAAACGTAAATATTACAACCCAAGCATGTAATTTTGCAACAAAATAATTAAAATATGAATTCAACTTAATTGGACATATTTTTTAGTTCTTCCTTGAATCACCCACAAATGCTTAACCAGATTATTCTAAAGTTGCTCATTAGTTGCTCGATGATGAATCTATTGATGCATTTGGATAAATTCCTCAAACGTCACCAGATTTTGCTCAGGAAGTTTGATAGGTTCACCCATTTGCTCAAATTCTAAAATGTGGTGTACTCCTTCACCCTCATCCTCCATAACCATGTTGTGCATGATCACAAAAGTTGTCATTACCTCCCATAATGTTTATGGATCCCATATTTTGTAGTTCCTCTAACAACTGCAAAATAAGCTTGGAGCACTCCAAATGCTCTCTGAACATCCTTTCTAACTCATCCTTGTATTTGGGCAAAGTGAGATCATTTCTCACCCCTTGGGTCAGAAATCGTCTTGACGAAGGACGCCCACGAAGGATAGATACCATCACAAACATAATATACCATGTGGTACTCATGACCATTGATTGTATAGTTTTACACAGGTAATACCCTACACTTGCGCATGTATATGCCATTGGGGCGTACAAAGTACTCGCTTGAACCAAGGAATTCTAGACAATCTATCGACTAGCCCGGACCCGGCTTATATAGCATCCCCGGGGGCCTAGGGTTACATATCCTAGTTGTCTACGTCAGTGCAAGTAGAGTCCCCCATGGCTTGATATCTTTGTCTTGTATAGAAAGTCTTCTAGAGTCTTCCACATAAAGCCACATGGGCCGCCCAACATGGCCCAGGGCGAAACTGACCTAGGGGCCCTCGGGATGGCCCACCAAGACGTCAACCAATGTGGTAAGCCTCCCCTAGGCCGTAACACCGTCATATATGTTGCTACGGATCTGTTATGGAATTGTGTTGTGATATCTACTATTTTGCCCACATAGGATGCATGTTGTGACACGCAGGTTCTGTTTGGTGGGTGTCTTGGGAACGTTACTATGTGGTTAATAGCAGAGGAGCTAGATGGTATGTTCATTTGCATCATGTTTTCATACTGTTATTTCTAATGTTTTAGATCAATATTTCACTTTATGATGCAACTCTAATGCCTTTTCTCTCTTAATATGCAAGATAAGCATGAAGAGGGAGATTGCCGGCAGCTGAAATTCTATACCTAAAAGAGCTACAACGGATATACGTCTGACCTAAAAATTTACGGAGAATTATTTTAGAATATATAAAAAATACTGGAAGAAAGAAGTACTGGAGAAGACCCTGAGTGGGCCCACAAGGCAGGAGGGCAGACACAGGCACCCTGTGTGGCCCACAGATGCCCTTCGGTGCCCATCTTTTGCTATATGAGGCCATTTGCCCTAGAAAAACAATAAGAGAAGACTTTCGGGATGAAGCACCGCCATCTTGAGATAGAACTTGGTTTCCGCCGGGGATACTTCCCTGTGAGAGGGGGAAATCAAAGCCATCATCATCACCGACGCTCCTCTCATCGTGGGAGGCCTCATTTCGATCAACATCTTCACTAGCACCATCTCATCTCAAAACCGTAGTTCATCTCTTGTATTCAATCTTTGTTTCGAACCCCAAATTAGTACACGTGGGTTGCTAGTAGTGTTGAATACATCTTATAGTTGATGCTAGTTGGTTTATTTGGTGGAAGATTATATGTTCAGATTGTTAATAATACTATTATTCTCCTCTAATTATGAACATGAATATGATTTGTGAGTAGTTATCTTTGTTCGTGAGTACAAGGGAGAAGTCTTAATATAAGTAATCATGCGAAGTTGGTTTTCGTTCAATATTTTGATGATGTGTTATGTTGTTCTTCCTCTAGTGGTGTTGTGTCAACGTCGACTACACGATGGATTACCATGCTTGGGCCTAGGGGAAGCCATTGTGGGATTAGTATGTAGATGATGGGTTGCAAGAGTGACAGAAGCTTAAACCCAAGTTTATGCGCTATTCCGTAAGGGGCTGATTTGGATCCATATGTTTCATGTTACGATTAGATTTATCTTAATTGTGGATGCTTGCGAGAGGGGGTAATCATAAGTGGTTTGTTTGTTCAAGTAAGAACAACACCCTAGCACCGGTCCACACACATAACACTTATCAAAGTAGTGATTGTGAACTAACGAATCATGATGAAGTTAAGTAGACAAAATTCCCATGTGTCCACGAGAACGCTTTGCTCACTATAAGAAGTACTTTCAGCTAGTCCTTTGCAATAAAAGTATTGGACCTCCTTGCTACACTTTGTTACTTTGGTTACTTTTTACTTGTTGTGACAGAGAATACCTAGTGGAGAATACCTTGTCACAAAAATTCTACAACACTTGCAGAGAATACCTTGTTGAAAACCGCTTATTGATTCCTTCTACTCCTCGATTAGTTCGACACTCTTACTTATCAAAATGACTCACTACAAAAAAAGACACATCGATGACATTATGACCCGAACGTAAACTTTTTATGTCATGGATATGACACTTCTATGATGATAATTGTGACAAAAACATGTATCATCATAGATGTGGTGGACTCCTACTTCTATGAAAAAATTATGACAGAAAATGGGATTTTCGTCCTGGGTGGGCCGGAGACGCACCTGAATGATATTCTTTGGGCCGTACATTACGGAAAAATAGAGGTAGAAGTGAGGGCGAGGAAATTTTCAGGGAGTTGCCGATTATGGTGGGTGGTCGGGCCCGAGCGATGATGTTGCTTTCGCGTTTCTCTCATACGCGCACGTGTGTGCGAGCCATGTTCACTAACTAAACCCGAGCGAGGCGTTCACTTACTGAACCGAGTGACCAATCTCGCCCTTGCACTACATACTCAACCTGAGCGATCGATTCCTCGCACTACGTACTGAACCCGATCGATCCCTTCGCTGCTAATTGAACAACAGCGCGATTCCTGCAATGCTAACACTTCAAAAAAAAGACACATCCGTGACATTTTGGGCCGAACGAATTTTTTTTCTGTCATACATATGACACTTCTATGACGATAATTGTGACAAAACTCGGTATCATCATAGATGTGGTGGGCTCCTACTTCTATGACAAAAAATCATGACAAAAAATGGGCTTTTCGTCCTAGGCAGGCCAGAGACGCAGCTGCATGACATTCTTTGGCCGTCCACGATGGAAAAAACCATGGTACAAACGAGGGCGGGGAAAATTTCAGGGAGTTCCCGGTTACGATGGGCGGTCGGGGGCCGAGCGATGCGCATTTCTCTCGTACACGTACGCGCGTGTGTGCAAGGTGTTGGCTCTAACTGAACCCGAGCGATTGCACTGCAAGCTACGTGTTACTGAACCCGAGCGATCGATCGATGGCTGTTAACTGAACCCGATCGAGCGATTCCTTCGCTACTGCTGCTAACTGAAGCCGCTCGATTGGATGAACAATAAGTGTTGCGGTGGTGGGGGGGTCGGATGAACAGTGAGCGGTGGGGTGGATGCAGGAACCCGTGGCGTTGCCTCTGGATGAACAGGATGACCCCGTGGAGGGCTGGATGAACAATAGACGGTGGAGGGGTGCCCGTGGAGGGGTGGTTGAACAGTAGCCGGTGGAGTAGCGCACGGTGGAGGCTGGATGATCAGGAGCCCATGGAGGCTGGAGGAGGTCGACGGTAGCCCGTGGAGGCTGGAGGAGGTCGACGGTGAAGATGAACAGTATCCCATGGAGTCCCGTTTTGTGGTACGCCACACCCCTCCCGATGAACAGGACCCCCGTTTCAACCGTAGCACTCCAAAACAAGTCCATTTCGTCCATTTTTGCGGTACGCCACACCCCTCCCGATCAACAGGACCCCCGTTTCGACCGTAGTGCTCAAACACAAGTCCGTTTCATCCGTTTTGCGGTACACCACACCCCTCCCGATCAACAGGATCCCCGTTTCGACCGTGGGAGTTCCTTTCCTCCGTTTTGCGGTACGCCAGACCCCTCCCGATGAACAGGATTCCATTTCGAACGTGGCCAATCGAACACAAGGCCATTTCCTCCATTCTGCGGTACGCCGGGCCTCGTTTCCATCGCATGTTCCGTCCAAGCCCTCCCGATGAACACGACGAGGCATTCCGTTCCGACCCAGACGGTTGGCTCCCACGCGTTCTGTTGCCTCCTGATGAACACGATGCATTCCGTTGCCTCCCCATGAACACGACGCATTCCGTTGCCTCCCCATGAACATGACGACGATGCTATTTCTCTGTTCTGACCCAGCATGTACACGAGCCCTGGCCGTACGTATGCACGAGTAGGCGTTTGAGACCCTGCCCCTATGTATGTACGTGGCCGTATTTTCTTTCTTGCACCCTGGTCGCTGTACGTACGTGTACATGCTATGTGCGCACCTCTACTACGACACGTGCGCGTCTCTACAACGACCAGTATGTACATACACGTTCACAACCAGAATAACAACTCTACGTATGCTTCGACCAGGTGGGTCCCGACTGTCAGGCACTTCCTTGCGTGCGAAGGTGTAGCTAGTGGGTCCCAGTAGTTAGGGTGGACAACGGTGAGGCCTAGGAAGGGGATGATGCGGAGGCGGGGAAGATGCAGCATTGGATGCCCACACGAAGAGGAGTACGAGGGTTCACTGGTTCGGCTACGGTGTGAGGCTGCCATCACCGCAGAATAACAGGGGGTGTGGGTGACTAGAGGGATGGCCTGGCCAGCGGTGGGAGTAGTAGGGGGCGGTGAGGCCTCCACCGCATCGCAGCTGGCCACGGGAGGCAGGAGCACGAGGCACGACCGGCGCTGGTTTGGGCGGGTGGAGCAAGAAGACTAGAGGTTGAAGAAGCACTACGGTCGTTGGATGGACATCGTACGGTCACTGGAGCTAGAGTCGTGCATATTGACTAAGTTGACAAAGCCCTCCATCCCCATCAACTTAGTAGGCCCACAAGTCAGCCTGCCACTATACTGGGTCCCAGCTAACAGGGGGAGTATTCATTTGTTTGTGCGTAATAAGGAGGCACTTCCTTGCGTGCGAAGATATAGCTGGTCGGTCCGAGCTATCAGCGGCAGTAACGTTTTTTTTGCAAAATACAGAGGCCCTTTCGGTGGGTCCCTAATGTTAGGTGGAGGAATCATTATTTTGCATGTAATAAGGAGGCATTTCCTTGCGTGCGGCCGTGGACCCAGCTGTCGGCCTCTCCACGTACAATCCACTTCAGATGCATGTTGGTCATTGACCACGTTGACCAGGCCGCGCCGAGAGCACCAGGGCGGTGGACGACGATGAGGCCTAGGAAGGGAATGACACGGAGGCAGGGATGACTCGGTAGTTGTTTTCCACGCGGAGGGGAGTACGACTATACGAGGGTTTACTGGTTCGTTTGCCATCACCGGAGAATAACAGCAGGTGTGGGTGAGTAGAGGGATGGCTAGGCGAGCAATGGGAATACGGTGGGGCGGTGAGGCTTGTGCGACAGCACAACCGGCTGCGAGGAGGAGGGAGCAGGCAGTCCCGCCGGTGCTTGTTTGAGCGGCTAGAGCAGGAAGAGCAGAGATTGAAGAAGCACGACGGCTGTTGGATGGACATCCAACAGCCACTGCTTGTGCATCAACCTTTTTTTTAGGAAAGCCTCAAATATGTGGAAAACAACATACAGCCCATCTGCCATTATTTCTACTAATTTACAGCCCATTTGCTAATTCTTAAGGTTTTTTTGGAGCCCATATTCTTTTTGTTAGTATTACAACCCATATTGTGGCCACAGTTAAAAAATTATACGAAATTTTGCATATTTCGGTGCGGTCCAAACTGTTTTTAATCCCGAAATTTCGACTCGCATTCAAACTGATTTTAAAAATAAATGTATATCAATATAAAATCCAACAAATTCTCCATGCATAAAAATTAATGTAATTTAAAATCTCGAAATGAAAAAAAAGATATTTGAAACTAATTTCCGGTTTGATGTGTTTTAAACATGTACATCCCATTTCTCATTACTGATGGGCCATTTTCTCGACCAGCCGAATGAAATCTCTCCTCGTCTTGAAATATTTGCAGCCCAACAGGCCTGACAAAGCGACTTACTTGGCAAATCACAAAAAAACTGGGTTGTGGCCGTGGACCCAGCTATCAGCCTCTCCACATACAGTACTCTTCTGATGGAATCGTTCCTTGACCACGTTGACCACGCCGCGCGGAGAGCACCACGGCGGTGGACGACGACGAGGCCTAGGAAGGGGACGACACGGAACCGGGGTAGACGCGGTAGTGGAAGCCCGCGCGGAGAGGACTACGAGGATTCACTGGTTTGGCTGCGGTGTGAGGCTGCCGTCGCCGCAGGGCCTGGCCAACGGTGGGAATAGTAGGGGGCGGTGAGGCCTCCGCCATAGCACAGCCGGCCACGGGAGGCAGGAGCATGCGGCACGACCGGTGCTGCTTTGAGCGGCTGGAGCAAGAAGATTAGAGGTTGAAGAAGCACTACGGCCGTTGGATGGACATCGTACAGTCACTGGAGCTAGAATCGTTCATATTGACTAAGTTGACAAAGCCCTTCGTCCCTGTCAACTTAGTAGGCCCATAAGTCAGCCTCCCACCAAGGTGGGTCCCAGCTAGCCGGGGGAGTGTTCATTTCTTGTGCGTAATAAGGAAGCACTTCCGGTGGGTCCGAGCTGACAGCGGGGGGAACATTTTTTCGTGAAATACGGTGGCCCGTACGGTGGGTCCCAGCAGTGAGGGGGAAACGTTTTTTTTGCAAAATACTGGTGGCCCGTCCAGTGGGTCCCCGCTGTTAGGTGGAGGAATAATTATTTTCCGCGTAATAAGGAGGCACTTCCTTGCGGCTGTCGTGGACCCAGCTGTCAGCCTCTCCACGTACAATACTCTTCTGATGGAAGTCGGTCGTTGACCACATTGACCATGCCGTGCCGAGAGCACCACGGCGGTGGACGACGGCGAGGCCTAGGAAGGGGACGGGGGAAGACGCGGCAGTGAATGCCCACGCGGAGAGGAGTACGAGCATTCACTGGTTCGGCTGCGGTGTGAGGCTGCCGTCGCCACAGAATAACAGCGGGTGTGGGTGAGTGGAGGGATGGCCTGGCCAGTGGTAGGACTAGTATGGGGGCGGTGAGACCTCCACGGTAGCACAGCTGGCCACGGGAGGCAGGAGCAGGCGGCACGACCGGTGCTGCTTTGGGCGGCTGGAGCAAGAAGACCTGAGGTTGAAGAAGCACTATGGCCGTTGGACGGAGATCATACGGTCATTGGAGTATTGACTAAGTTGACAAAGCCCTCCGTCCCCATCAACTTAGTAGGCCCACAAGTCAGCCCAACAATATGGTGGGTCCCAGCTAGCAGGGGGGTATTCATTTTTTGGGCGTAATAAGGAGGCACTTCCTTGCGTGCGACGATATATCCGGTGGGTCCGACCTGTCAGCGGCGGTAACGTTTTTTCGTGAAATACAGAGGCCCTTCATGTGGAGGAATCATTATTTTGCGCATAATAAGGAGGCATTTCCTTGCGTGCGGCCGTGGACCCAGCTATCAGCCTCTCCACGTAAAGTACACTTCTGATGGATGTCGTTCATTGACCATGTTGACGAGGCCGCGCCGAGAGCACCAGGGCCGTGGACGACGGGGAGGCCTAGGATGGGAACGACACGGAGCCAGGGAATACTCGGCAGTTGTTTCCCACGCGGAGGAGTACGAGGGTTTACTGGTTCGTCTGCCCTCCCCGGAGAATAACAGCATGTGTGGATGAGTAGAGGGATGGCTAGGCCAGCAATGGGAGTACGGTGGGGCCGTGAGGCCTGCGCGGCAGCATAGCCGGCCGCGGGAGGAGGGAGCAGGCAGTCCGGCCGGTGCTTGTTTGAGCGGCTGGATCATGAAGAGCAGAGATTGAAGAAGCACGACAGCTGTTGGATGGACATCCAACAATCACTGCTCTCGTGTGTTGACTAAGTTGACAGGGCGTTGCGTGTGTGTCAACCTATTTTTTATGAAAGCATACACGTCAACCTGTAGTAGGCGCACAAGTCAGCCTCAAATCTGTGGAAAACAGCATACAGCCCATCTGCCATTATTTCTAATAAAGTTCAGCCCATTTGCTAATTCTTAAGATTTTTTTTGGAGACCATCTTATTTTTGTTAGCATGACACCCCATATTGTGGGCACGGTTAAAAAGTATACGAAATTTTGCATATTTCGGTGCGGTCAACTGTTTTTAATCCAGAAATAACGATTCACATTCAAACTATTTTGAAAAGTAATTTATATAAATATAAAATCCAAATAATTGTCCACGCATAAAAATCAATGGAATTTAAAATCTTGTAATGAAAAAAATTGAAACTAATTCCTGGTTTGATGTGTTTTAAAAATGTACAGCCCATTTCTGGGCAAACCGAATGAAACTCTCCTCGTCTTGAAAGATTTGCAGCCCAGCAGGGCCAATAAAGCAAGTAGGCCTTGTTTGGCTATTTCTTTAAAAAAATAGAACTAGGCTAGCCATTTTCAGCAAGAAAAAAACACAACTGGGCTCATGTTGTGGTAAACATAAATAAAACCCTGGCTAGACGGGCCACAGCCCCCGCACAGCCCCGTTGTTACCATGATCCGTGATGTTGGTATATTTTCATTCAGAGAAAAAAAAGAACTTTTGCAAAGCAGTAACCGATCCTCACTCTCTTTTTTGTTTCATTGTCATTGCGATTGTGTTTTCCTTTTAGTGGTCTCCTAGTATTCGTCAGTTTCATGATGGACCAAGGAGAACCAGCCAAAGATCTACCGATATTGGAGCAGATGCGGGAGGCTGATCCCCACGAGACAGAGAGCTCCAAGAAGATGGAGGCAGCCACCAAGCCGACCCCAGATACGCTCACGACCACTACTGAGATGGTCAACGCCCCGTTTGAGGTTACAACCCCCATGGCACTGCAGGAGCAGTTTTCCCCCTTCGAGGATGTGTCCCCCCTCCCCCCCTGTTGAGCTGCCCGAGGTGATTTTCTTCTTTGCCGATCTCGATTGTGGTTTTTCATCTAAGTATGTGGTGATTAATAATGCAAAATTTTATTAGCTTCGATGCCATGCTATACATAGTGGTTCAAATAACTTGTGTTTCTTATACTGAAAAGTAAATCGGAATTTGTTTCTGTTTCAATTAGAGCCCTGATGCATACAAGGATTGTGTTGTTGTACATGTCAATCACTATGAGGCGGATGACCCGAATATATGCACTGGGAAAACGGAGTTCTTAGGTTGTTGAATCCTGGAAGCCATTTGTGGTTATACCAATGAAGAGTTGTATTCCAGCCTCACTGTTGTCAGGCGTGTTGTCCAGGGTGTACTGAAGCACAAGAAGTTCAAAGATACTCCTTCATTTGTGAGGCATACTGTTCTTGTCAAGCTTACGCAGGAAGATGATGTGGCATGCCTCCACAAACAAGTTTATCAGTGGAAAAGCCACAAGGTTGTCTTCATGAAGGTTCACAGGATTGAGCTACTGCGGGACGTCCTCGATGATGTTCATGGCAAGGTCCGTCTTGTGTCTAGCCCAAATTAAATCGAGGATGAAATAGTTGCCCCAGCTAGTGTTTAATAGTAGTTTGGATTGTGTCTAATTATCCGAACCTTGCCTGTTATCGACCCCTCTGGGGCTAGTACTCTATTTGAATCTGTCTATGGAAACTGCTGCTACTTTTGTGTGCCCGTGAATCATGTGAGAACCATCGTAATTGTTGCCGAAACAGATGTGTCCTCACTAGTTTTTTCATGAATATGGCATGGTAAGACATAAGTTGTCACGGTTTATCATACGAAAGTGTGTGTTTTGATGAAATAGAGCACTCGTTCGAGAACTATGCGCTGACGTATACATAAGTACTTGTAAACACTGTTGGTGCTACCCCACTTGTAAGCAGTTGTGCAAAACACGACACATTGGCTCAGCTCGCTTCAACACTAGGCTATCGACCAGCTAACAATCAACAATCTGCCGTCTGACATATAAGCAACTATGTATCTTGTTACAGTGGTTCATGCAGTTAACTGAGGCCACAATGTAATAAATTCCAAACATTCACACGCTAGTCCAGCGCTCATGTGGAACACTCACATTAAACTCGTCTTCATAAAAAATTTGAAAAGTATAAGTTAAGCAATTTTATACATCTCAATGATTCATAGAACATAACAAACATATACTAGTTCACAGCAAAAGACAAAGTTGTGAGAAGGTTTACAAATCAGGAAAAAACAAGCAAGGCTTCTCTAAACAAAGGGCCTCCTGGTAGGCTTAAATTTCCTGGAGTTCACTCTGGTTTTTTCTTGTTGCCACCATCCAGGGTTAGGTTCTCTCATTCCAGAATAACCAATTATAATTGTGGTCTCAGCTGGAATGCTGAACTGAACCATGCAGTGTACTGACCAGGTGAAATTCTTGTGCATTCCAATAAATTTAAGCACCACTATTTGCAGAAATAAGTAGACCACAATGCCTCTTGTCCGCGCACCTGTCCAAAAAACCGCGGTGCAGCCGTGCCAGCTAGTCCTTGGTCCATGGATGAACTGGTAGAAAGTGCATTCCGGACTAGGATGCAGTTGTTTTCGCTCGTCCCTGCACTTCAATCAGGAAGTAAAACGTACGAATCATCTTGTTTTAGATTGCGCTGGTC
This sequence comes from Triticum aestivum, assembly GCF_018294505.1. NCBI lineage: Eukaryota > Viridiplantae > Streptophyta > Magnoliopsida > Poales > Poaceae > Triticum > Triticum aestivum. The sequence goes on along the minus strand of NC_057801.1, from coordinate 85,699,373 downwards.
ATTCTACCATAGTTACTGCCAATGTAGGGATACCTTGAAGACAGGAGGTTAGACAATGGCAACGAGGGAGACCAATCTCATTTTGCGCAGTTGTACTAAAACTGAGGTGTGTGCTTTTGATTGCGCAGATAGAAACGATAGGGAGACAGGCATCCCGAAACAATATGGAGACAGACATCCCTATTTGTGCAAATATGAAATATGGTTATTTAAATAGTGACAGATATTTGCAGTGGCGTATGATTAACAGCAGCATCTATTGTGTTATAATTGGCACTAGATTGACAGTATGAAGAGTCCTTAAGTAAGTAGCATCACATCACATCAACAATGCCACTAGATTAACATGCAGAACGATAGCATTAGTATTACTGTCATGAGAGTAGCACATGGTCAGTAAATGTGCAATCAAATTTGTGCAGTTCCACTGGGATGAAGCAATGTTAGCGGTGTGAGATTTAAGTGTAACTACAAAAACACAATTCATGGGAAATAAAGCAAGACGGAAGCACTTCATAAAATGGTGGTGGCATTGCTTCAATTTATCGACGGCACTAGATCATTACTTATAGTGACATTAGGTGGCATTGCTTAATGCTTCATGTGATTTTACATTAACGGTAGTGATATGGGTGTAGGGACAACAGGTATTACTACTTTCGCCCGTTTCCTCTTAGAACCAAGTCCTAGATTCATGCTACAGCTTTCCCACTTTCTTCCCTGTTTGAACTAACTCTTAGAGTCGACTGTATGAACTAGCTTTACTTCTAATAATAGTAGAAGCCTAGGTGGCTTTGGAACAGCAGACGGAAGTAGGAAAGGATCCACACGAAGGGAGCTGGGGCAGTAGAGCAAGGCAGGTTTCGAAGAAATATATACCTGAGGGTCGTCGGCATGTGGCAAAGACGGCGTCGGGAGGCCGCATCTTGGCCACAATACCGCAGGGAGGAAGAAGGGGTAGGAGTCCCTCCCGAGCCGGCGCTCTCTCGGAGAGAACGGCATGGCCGCCGATCGGGATGCGCGGGCAGCCATTGGTCTCCTTCCTCGCCGCCGACGACAGCGTGAATGATGCACCTACACCCCTGCCCCGGTCGAGGTTGTCCGGCCGGATTTGGGACCGGCCGTGAGCTGAGAGAGAGTGTGGCCACCTATGTCTTGCTTAGATCTAGAGAGCATGAGAGAGTGAACGAGAGGAACACTAGTAAAGCAAGCGCTAACTCTCCTGCTTTTATATATAGTGGAGTGATTTTGTTGTACCAGCTTCAAAAAAATGCACTCCTACGTGTACCCACGAGTGGGTGTGAGAGAACTAGTGCGTGCGTGCACCACTTCTCTTCGTGAGAGTACAGTATACTATACCCAAAGAATGTTCGCCGCAAGAGTAATAGTATATGTGTGTGACGTGTGAGCTAAAATGTGCGCGACGTCTTTTGTTTTTTAGAAATTCTGAGGGTAGGGTGTGAAGAGCACATATGTGCGTGACGTCTACCTGCAGATAGACGGTGGGTGCGACGTGCGAGTCCGCGAGATGACTCGGGAGAGTCGTGAATCGTGAGGGTGTGTGTGCGTGAGAGAGAGGGGGGCACGTATCAATGCAATGCATGTGTCCGTAAATCATTATCCGGCAAACTTTCGCCACAAGCCTTTTCTTGACGAATGCCATAAGAACCGTTAGATCGGCATCCGACAGTGTCAGTTTTGCCATGTCATTTAACAGAACAGCCACTCCTCCTACACATAAATCTTCCACGTGAGTGTTAGCAACTTCCGTATCTCCCTCCGTTCCGAAATGCAGTGCATATAGCTTTATTGAAAATTCGAACCTCGCAAACTTTTACCGAGTTTTCGTGTACCAAATTGCACATGTGGAATACCCTGTATATATCATTTCATTCATCTTCGAGAGATAACTATAAAGATGGGTGAGGATTCTACAAAGAAAGACCATCGTATCACCAGCCGCAATTTCAACCATCCTTTAGTGTCGAGGAATATCATAGGAACTCTATATGATATGATTTTTATAGGATTTCTTCCTTAAGAGCCAATTGGTTCATAGGAATAGATTCATATACTCCACATTTCAAATGAAATAAACATGATATCATTTCTATAGCTTTAGAGCCACTTGGTTCATATGAATGGATTCCTATACTCCCTTAATTCCAAAGGAAAATAAACATTAGCGTATATTCAATAGAAAAGTTCCTATGATATGAACCAAATTACATCTTTTTTCTAATCCCTCCTCATAGGAATTGAGATACATGTCATCTCTAGATTCAATAGAAAAGTTCCTATGATGTGAACCAAATGACATCTCTTTTCCAATCCCTACTCATAGGAATTGAGATGCTCCATGTCATCTCTTTCCCTACAACGTCCATGTATACATCTTCTATTCCTAAATAGATAGTACAACCCACTAGTAGCTTTTTTCCAAAACATGCAACTATGGCACAAGAACTATATAGTGTGCCCATAACTTTGAAAGATGGTCGCTGGATGAAGCTAATCCGACAGTGCAGAGATAGGCAAATCCGAGCACTACTGGCCGTTGCATATCATCAACATTCCACCAGATCTGCCACATGTACAATTTAGAAGACTCCATGGTTGAACTTAAGCATAATGCACAAACCTCAAAACACAAGCACTTCTCCTTTGTTCTATAATCTTCTATATCATAATTGATTTTTTTTCTAAATGAATTGCCATTATTCGTTTTTTATTTTATGATTTACAATGCTCAACCCCATGAATCTTAACATTTTTTATAAAACTAATTGATTTTGAATGAGATGAACTATAAGAACTAAACGAACATCTACATCATGCATATATGACTCAAAGCTTTACATGCTATAGTGTGTATTTATTCATAATTTGGTTTTGAAATCTCATGCGTTCAATACATGTGTACCTTACTAGTTTTGAGTAGAGTAGCAAATTTCATGCAGCCCCGGGTATATCAAAATGCAGGGCCCATGCATCATTGCCTTTCGGTCGAACCTACGTCCACAATTTTTTGTACGTACTATATCTCCACTGGTCCCCGAACCCAAAATGCTGCCTCGTTCCCGTAAAACCAAGCGGCCCACACATATTTAAGGCGTCGACTCGAACCCGTTTACTATGATGTGGCCCCGCACGCCGTAGTACTCCTACAAACCCTACTTCCACACTCATCATCGGTTTTCTTCAATAGGAAGAGGGAGAAGCCGATTTGTAGTGGAGGCGCTTTCAGAAAAAAAAGGATCTATAGTGGAGACCCCTACCCTAGGGTGCCCTAGGTAGCTGTCGCATGCATCATTGTTTTCTCTTTTCTTTATGCTCTTGCACCCTAGAGTGAAATGATGGTTGCTTCGTCCGTCCATCTTAATGTGGGAAAGGTGGGGCTTTGTGATTTGACCCCTCATCACTCATTTTCTACTACTGCGGCGCTACGACCGGGGTGCCTCCAATTCAACCGCTGCTACGAACTGTAATTTTTTGCATCGCACATGGAACAAGAGGGTGGATGAGCCACATGTCAGCCAAAGGGGTCATGTTAAGTGTGTCGCCATTTAGTGTGCGGACTGACTCTGCTTGAGTTGCTACGCAACACGACAGGAGCAGCCTACCACTTGGTTTTGCTCCTTGGTGAATCCCGACTATATTGATCTAAAAAGATACGTGCTGAACTACCCTCCCCGTCTCGGTTTTTAATTTTTAGGCGTCTCCGTTTATAGGGCCTGCATGTAGTTCTAGGTCATCCATTTGACTAACTAAATATGAGTTACTATGTCACAAAAATTATATCATTGGATTCTTAAGCAGATGTAGTTGTATTTAAAAGTCGAGGACAGGGCTTTTCCTGCGCGGTAGGCGGGGCAGTTCCTGCGTGGTAGGCGGGGCAGTTCCGCCTAGTCGGTTCGACAGAGATGCGAGAAGACTAGAGAGTAGGCTGCTGCAAATGTAGGGCTGTGTGATTTGAGAGCGAGTTACTGCTGGACAGGTGGGGCCCCATGATTTGACTTGCCACTATCATTTTAACTGCGGCGCTATGACCGGCGTGAGTCTTCCGATTCCTGACCACCTCCATACAGGTGCCTCTCCCAATGCTCCACCATGTAGTAGAGGCTGGCTCTTGCATGAGAACCCACTTCTCCACTTTTTCCTTGCCTCTCTTTCCTCCACATATGCAAAAATGCCATGTAAAGTGCACTATTGTACTTACTTGCTCCTACAGGTGCTAAGCTTGCCACATAGGCATAAAGTTTGATGTGGCAAGTTAATCAAGAAGAGAGAGACTAGTTTGGTGACGCAAGGAAGAAACGGTGCTAAGCGCGTGTACCTAGGTGAAAAGACAATTTTGAGTCTATAGCTAATTAATTGAAGCAAACTTAGCAACACAATTTCATTGGAAGAGGTCACTCCTTGGCAAATGCAATAAATACTAGTACTCCATGTGTCCCATAATATAAGAACGTTTTTGGCACTACACTAGTGTCAAAAATGTTCTTATGTTATGGGACGGAGGGAGTACGAAGAAAGAGATAGAGAGGAGTAAAAAAATACACTTATAGCGAACCTTGTTGTAGTATGAGTGACTAAGTGAAGACTATGTATGACATGCCAACATCAGATAGCCTAACGCACCGTGTTAAATCTCCAAGAGCGCGACCGCATGAGCGACGTGACGGTCGTGGTAGGTGCGACCATGATACGGGCTGCTGGCATCCCTTGGATCTAAGATCAAACGGTCACATGCTAAGTTGCTGAAAATATGCAGAATAACCCTCCAGGATAGGATATTGACCCATAGGTCTAGATTCACGCCATTCAACCGTTTGATCTTAGATCCAAGGGCTCTCGGAAGCCCATATCATGGGAGAATGGAAAGCCACTACCCTGCCGTTCGCGCGCTGGCAGTTCGCTCCTACTCGTCCCCGCACATCCTTCAATACTACAGAGGTTCGCTCCTAGTCGTCATGTCCATTCACATTACGGTAGTTCCACTAATCCTAACCCTCCTCCCAAATCCATGGCGTCCCAAATCTCCACGATCGGCGGTGAGTACAAGGTTAAAACCATCACCGGCGATGAGTTCGACGTCATCTACACCCGTTCTTCCGCGACGGTGAAAGGATGCCTTTCTCGCTTCAGACGCATGTTCGAAAACTAAGATGATGAGTGGGTCGCTGGGCTAGATGTTGAGTACACCACAGTCCTGGGACGAGAGAAGGATCTAAAGGACGAAGAGAGGAAGAAGCCCGCCGTGATCCAGGTTTGCGTACATAACGTTTGCTTGGTCTACCACATATGCCATGACGACGTTGAGTGCCAGGATTTTAAGAACTTCCTCAAGGACAAAACAGTGAAATTTGCTATTGTAGACTTTAAGAACAACAAAGAAGTCCTGGGTCGGATAGGCCTCGTTGTAGGCAACCCCTTCGACCTCCAGAAGAATCGGCTACTGCCCTCTCGTCAGCCTTCAATGCTAACCCTGGCAGGAGCCATGGTTCATCCTTTGTACTGTAAACTGGAGAAACCTCATTACATGTTTCATCGTCATGCATGGCAGCGGAATGTACTAGATATAGACCACATCCAGTACGTCGCAATGGATGGCTACCTTTGTTTCAATATCTACAAGGGTTGGATGAAGAGCAAGAGCCAAGTGTGCGGTTCAAGCAAAGAAGTATCGACCAAGAGGAAGAGGCACAAGGACAAAGTCGAGGACGTGGACGAGGACTCCGAGTGAGTAAGGTGTTAGTATCGTTGCTCATGGTGGTTCTAATGCAGTGTCTACCAGATTAGTTGCATAGTTTAATTTCAGGTGTGCTTAGTTTAATTTGAGGGGTGTGTTGTGCTGAGCCCCCAGTAGAACTATGTTATGTTTCTTCTCGTTACTTTAACTCTTCATATGTACATACTACTAGTATTTCTTTAATAGAATTTAGAACCCCAATTAAGCACGTACTAGCTTTTTTAATAGTACTATATGCATAATTTGGCGACGAGCGCTCTCTATATGTACCACATGTTTTTTAATTTCAATTTTTGCTCCATGGCGCAATCCATCGATACTACTACTGTACAAAAGTATACATTTTTTAAAAGACTAGAGTACTGTTCATCGCATATATAGCCAGTTAAATTCTCAACCTAGAACAACGTGCATGCCATGTAGTAAACCGTTACGGAGAAAGTATTGTAAAAATGAGGTGATTTTACCGAGCGATCGGCGGGGGAGCATGGTCTGTCATGCGGTCCCATGTGTCATGATGTACCAAGGCGATGCGCGTGTCCCTCTTGAGGCAGAAGCAATACTATGTGGTTTGAGATGATGGCGAACTGAAGTGTGAAATAATGGTTGCTTCGTCCGTCTAGGAAGGTGCGGCATTGTGATTTGACGTCTCATTGCTCATTACTACTACTGGGCCGATACGAGTGGGGTGTGTCCCCCTGCTGTTCTGCACTGTTATTTGGTGCTTGACACGTCGACCCGGTTGCTATATGTCTCACATGTCCGCGACAGGAAGTATAGAATTCATGAAAGGGAGCGTCGACGGAGGAGTATACTATAGAATTAATGAAAGGGAGCGACTTAGTTTTGGAAAAATCTGTCTTTACGGAGTACGCACCCACTAGGATTTATAGGACTCATCTAAAACACATTCGTTTTTCCGTTTGATAAGTCTCAATTCTACCACTATTAGTAGACCGTTACATGTTGGATTTCGAGGTGCGTTAGATCACCCGACGCAAGCAGTGTCAAGAGGAAACTAACCAACTCATGTAGAAGTTCATGGAAATTTAGTGGTCATTCATGCATTCGTTCTAATTAATGCCTCGGCAAACATAACTTTTTGAGAAAAACGAGCGTACTAATTACTTGTGCAAACTACGAAATTAATTCGACCACTCACCGTCTACCTTGGTTGGAGAGATCTTGAAATTGAGCCATAAACTGGAAATGAGGGAGTAGTAACTTTTGTCTCAATTACTATTTGTGGCCTTGTATAGATGCAAAATGTATTTTCTATAGTGGCCTTGTATAAGTAAATGGAGGGAGTACTAACCAAGGTACGTAGTAGGGACGAGGCATAAATGGAGGGAGTAGTAAAATTTTCTCCTCGTGCTGCGAGCCACCGCACGCGTGGGCGAGGGATCGGGCGTAAGGCGTACAGTAGTAGGAGTACTACTACTACTACTCGTAAGCAAGCTTCACCTCATCCTACGAGCCACCGCGCCCGTGGGCGGGGGATACAGCGTACTAAGCAAGCTTCTCCTTGTTCTGCGAGTTGACGGGACACATCAAAAGTACTCCAGTGTATAGAGCCTTGCCTCTAAGGTAGGCCCCACATGGTTTGCCTCTTTTTTTAATTTAACATAACGCGTCAAGTCGCAATTTCTTTGTTCACCCATGGTGGACGATCCTCCCTCCACCAAGTGGACAACCAGTACACGTGTCAAATTACCACATGGGCTGCCTTTTCATAGAGAAATGAGCTCCACCGTGTACCCGCGCGGGTGTGGTTGGGAAAGAGATGGGAGTACGTGCACCGTGCGTGCACCTCTTCTCTTCGTGCATGTCCCCCCACCTACGTGGGTGTGTGTGAGAGAGATACAAACCTAGACATAATGCGTCGTCCATCCCCATGTCTCCGCCCAGTCCGACCACCAGCCACCACCATGCTCCACTCCTCCTCACCTTATCTCTCATCTTTCTCCCTCCATTTTTATATATAAGGGGCCACTATCAAAATTACAATTTGCAGATATACAAGGCCACTAACACTAACCGATGCAATATTAATGGTGTTTGCCTCATGGTACTAGCAAAGGAGGACATTAATTAACCCTTGCATGCATGCGGGAGTTTGTAAAAAATGCATCTTGATGTTCCATGCAATGCACGGGCAACTTGCTAGTCCATGAAAACAACACATGCCAAAATTCCACGGCAAATGAGGGATTTGAATCTGTTGGGAGGGGCTATTTGGATCTTGCCCGGGGTAGCCAAAATATTGGCGACCCTTTTGTGCATCGGTGCCTTTGCCACCGATGAACGAGGAATGCCTCGGGTGCTCATGTTGTCATGCATCCTCCAGCGTGCACGTTGGAGACGAGCTCGCACGAGCTATGTTTTTTTTGTCTCACAACATCGCCCGAGCCGCCCGCAGACCGATCGGCGACCCACAAATTACGCCATCCAACCGTAGCCGCACACATTATGACAGCAACTCAACCAACCGGACGAAATTCACGCAAACATGTAGACAAACTGATATTTCATATAAACAACGACGGAAATCATATAAAATACCGGATTTTGACGGATTTCATTACATTCAAATGAACTACGCGGTGCTAGTTCTGGACAGCATAGGTATATAATACCTGGCCAAAATGGTCGCCCGCCGATCGATTTGTATTCCTCATGTCCGGCAGCACGATCACCAGACTGCCGGGAGCCCCGGAGGTATATGCTTCAGCGCCAAGGATGGCTCGCTTCCCCACTGCCCAACTGATATCATTGGCTGGTGCCGAAGATGATGGTGGCCGGCACCGGTTCGAGTTCATCACCGGCCACTACTTCGCCATGGCCGGCACCGGCTCGAGTTCATCCTAAGATTCCCCTCTTCCGTGGAGCCCATGCGGGGTCGACGAAGGTCCTCGCAACAAAAGGACCGACAAGACACTTGCTGTGTACGCCGGCGTCGCCTCCACAGTGGCCTTCATGGGACCCAAGCGGCGGCAGCCTCCCATGTTCCACTTCTCCTCGATGATGGCGGCGGACGCGGAGGCGCTGGCCACCAACTCGCCGATCTCCGTGCACCCGGCTTCTGTCGCTGCTTGCATGGCGCGGACGCCGGCATGGGAGTCTCGGCACAGAAACGGGAGACGCGGTACGAGGCGGCGGCGTGGACGGCAGCAACGACGCCTATGCGCTGCTCCTCTTGAGCTGGCCTGGAGCGGTGAGTTGCTAAACCACGCGCCGGCTTGGGGCGACAACTGGCTCCGTCGGGCGAGGGGAGGGAGGTGGATCAGCGAGCTGCATAGCTCATATCTGGCGGGCTACCCAGCCGGCTTGGATGCGAAATAACTACTCTTCATAAGCCATTGTAAGAGTGGACAAAATGGTGGAGGAGATAGAGGAGCGGTGGAGGTGTGCGATTCTTGGCCGGCATTTGGCCTCATTTAAATAGGAGATTAAATAGATGACGGACGGGAGGAGCTCCACCGGCGTTGCATTTAATGTCGGCCCGGTCATGAATGGACGTGTGTCCAGAGTGGCTTTCTCGGCTTCCACACGGGCGGGTTTCATGGAGGCGTTTGAATGCGGCATGGAGGCGTGTTCAGCCAGGCGTGCAGCGAGTGGCGCCCTCGACTCTGACCTAGGACAACATGCCGTTCTTCCACTAACGTGTGGGCTCTCTGGGTACATGCCCTACATGTCAGTGACCCAACGCAGGCAGCGCACAGCAGAGGAACCTTTGGTTGGCCAGGGCGGTCAGAAGCGAGCATTTCATAAACCGATGACTGTTCATTGAGTGTGACATCATCTTTTTCATGTAGATAAGCCTACTATGTTGATAGCCCGTTCGATACGTTGTGATTCATAAAGACCGCTGCAAACATCAATGTTCTGCTTATCACAGATAAGATTGATTAATACCCGTAATAATCCATGTCCTTAACAAAGGGTGCATGCACGTATAGGTTGAGCGTGTGTCTTGCGTCCTGTGTTGTGTGCATGTAGGCGTGCAAGTGTCGCGTGCGTGCAAGGGTACGTTTTAGTGTTGCATGCATGGGTGCGTACGTGCGTGTGTTCGTGAGTGCATGTGTACGTGTCTGTGTTGCATGCCAGCATGTGTGTGTGTGTACGTTATGTGTACGTGTTAGTGTTGCATGCCTGCATGCGTGTGTGTCTTGCGTGCGTGCATGTGTACGTGTGGGGTGAGGCTACACATCAGTCAACTGACTTTTTCATCTACGGTTATTAGATTTTCCAGCCGTTGGATACAAAATCAAGGGCCTCCAGTTTATCATCAAACTCCACCCCCCTGAGCTGCCAGCGACCACCGGCCGAACTGCCAGCCCCCGCCGCCCGCGGACGGCCCGCGCCGCCACGCCACCCCGCCCTCCCCAAAACCACTCCCCACCCCCGGTCCGCCGTTGCACCAGCATCCCTCTAGCCCCCCCTACGCCGAGCTTTTTCTCCGGCGATCCCCACCCCACCGCCCAATCAACGCCCCCCCAACCGTCGGCGACTCCCAACCAGAGGTCTCACGACTTCGAATACCCACCGACCACTAATTTATTACCATTTTTGTCCTTCATATACACGCTGACGGGTGGGCCCTATGGTAATGTGTGCTACTGAATGTGGACCGTTTGACTGGTCAGTTGATCGTGTTATCAACAAATTACGGAGCTGTATGGTGAGCCAGTGACCGTATGATCACCCTAAAACGTACTCCTATTTTATTAACACAGTACAGACTCAAACTACCATTTCTTTCTTTCATATACGGGCTGACAGGTGGGCCCCACGGTTACGCGCCCCGATGGTGCAACACTAGTTGCGCCGCGTGGAACGTTTGACTGGTCAATTGATTGTGTCATCAACAAAATACGGAGTTGTACGGGTGAGCTAGTGACCGTATAATCATGACATGTATTTGTTTAACACGGTACAGATGCAAGGGCTCATATATACGCACAAGCACTCACCGCTATAAGCGCACACATGCGAACCCTACCCCTATGAGCAGCTTCGAGAGAGTGGGCCAGCATATATGATCTTGAGATTTTACAAAGTCACCATAGGTGCCTCGTAGTCGAGTGGAACGTCTCCTCCCACTGAACCTACATCGCCGAAAAATACTGAAATTAACACAAGATAAATGCGAGCATCGGGACTTTAACCTTGGTGGACTCGAGAAACCACTGTCCTCCTAACCATCCAACCACATGTTGGTTAGCACGACAAAATGTATGTGGTGACCGTGATGAGCTTATTCTAAAGTCCAGTGACCATATCGTGCTTTCGCTTCAAATACAATGACTGTAAGTGTCGTCAACAAAATACGGAGCATGCATCAAATGCAAAGTCCGTCAGTGTCGTTAACAAAATATGGAGACGTATCGTGAGCTAGATACCATTGTACTATTATATATGCTTATTTTCTTAGTGGCCGATTGCGTGTGTGGTGTGGTGGGCACATCATTTCTAGTTGTGGTGGGTCAACATGAAGACTCATGGGTCGGTTCCATCCTGCGCCACATATAGGTTGGACCGAGACGTGTTATACAAAGACCCATGTGGAGGACTCGGCGGACAACACAAAGCTACCAGAGTCACAGAGGACTCTATCCCCACTGGTGATAAGCCGACTATATATGATTTGTAACCCTAGGCCCCCAGTATGTTATACAAGCTTGGAGGCTAGTTCGGCAATAGTATACACACACGCACAATGTCTGGTATTCATGTGTACTTTGTACACACCCCTATCACTAATATACAATACCAGGAGTAGGCTCTTTCTTCAACTACAAGGGTCCGATCCGAACTAGGGTAAAACTTTGCCTCGTATTACCATCCAGCCTAACAGCCAGGGATATCCTTCCGAATGATATGATGAAATCATATCTTCCAACTACTAAGAGAGAGGTGTGTCGGGGGGGGGGCAATGTGTGCGAGACAGGCCTAAAGATAATATGCGTGCGGGAGACATGTAGGCACATATATGTGCATATAGAGGGCTTGTAGAGATCGTGCGTGTGTATATATGCATGTGAGAGAAATAGTGTTTTCCAACTGAGATTAGTGAAAAGAGTGGTACATGGTAGTCAGAAAGAGAGACAGAGAAACAGAGAGAGCATGTGAGTGAGACACCCCGAGAGAGATTGTGAGCATGTGTGAAAGAGATATGCCGATGCATATAAAGTGTGTGCACTTACGCGTTAGATAGAGAGATATATAACGCGTTTGTGAGAATAGGCCGAGGCATAGTGCATCTACGTGTAAAAGGCGGTTCTACGCATTAAATTAAAATATAAATTGCATTATTATTTTTGGATGAGATCATGAATTTTGCAAATTGTGTATGGACGAAAATCGGTCTATCAGACACCCATACTCTATTGAATTCTAGCATGTGCATGTGTTTATTTCATATTATTGATCCATAGAGTGAGAGCGGTTTGAAATACAGGCAATGGATGCTTTTGCAATTCATATATAAACATTAATTAGTGCACTCCATGTTGTTAGTGTGAAGCACTTTATACATTTGTCACTTGCATGGATACATTCCAAATTGCTAGCTACGAAATAGAATACATGTCGAATTCAACATAAAGGGGGTTTCGAAGATTCGAATTCATAGGAAGTGCATTCCTCTATTTGAAGCCGAGATAATGGCATTTGTAAATCAGATGTAAAAGGGGGCATCAATCTTTGATGTGAGTTTCAACATGCTATATATATTCATACGCATATCTAACTTTTTTTTGCAACCAAGGAGATTATTTCTGGAACCATGCATGAACTGAGGTAAGTTGCATATTTTTTAATATATACTCGTGTACAATGTATATTCAAATGTACCCCCTCCATTCCAAAATAATCATAGCTTTAGGATTTTCAAGAGTAAAGATTTGTGAAGTTTGACAAATCCTAGAAGTTTAATTCAAGAGAACCGAAAACGTTAATGCTTCTGCTCCCAAATATTGAACGAAGCGCCAAATAGGCCTATGGTCACCCGAAACCGAGCGAGACTAATGATTGGTGGTAGGAAATTACTGTCCTGACTCTGGCCCGTGTAGCCTATTGGCCCGATGTCCAAAGGTCTAAACTGGGGTAGGTTTCTAACTTCACCAAGACGTCAGTCTCAACCGCCTCCGAGAAGCATTCATACGACGTGGGCGCCTAAACACCCATGCGCTCGGCCGAAATCTATCACGCCCACATTTGGGACACCTGACATGACTGTCCTACCCCCAACCCACAATATGTCCGAAATTTTAGATGGGGGCAAAGTTTGTAACTTTCCCCGAATTTCAAACAAGCACGTCTTAAATCGAAAATTGTTCCCCCTTAGTTCCCTGCCTCCCTCCGTTTCCCCATTCATACTCTGTGGGCGCGAAAACGCCCTCTCCACCAGCCGCAAAACCCCATCCACCTCCATTCTCCACACCATAGCGGCCAATCCACCGCCGCCCTCCTCCATCACGCTGGAGCCGGTACCCCAACATCATTGTCCAATGCAACTGCAACCGCAACGCCCTCAAGGACTTAGCAGCTGAAGCCGAGGCAGAGCTGCCTCCACAACGCCGATGTTGACGTGCGCCGTACTAGAACCACTCCGACCATGCCGTCCTGCGCCTCACTGCTGCAGCTCCACTGTCGCAAACGTCCACCGCACGGGAGTTGTTCCCGCCACGCCGTCGTTCGCCGCCTCGGATCTGCTTCCCCGCCCCCGACAGATGGCCACCGCACCACACTCAAGAACTTGGCCATGGGTTCGTCCAAGGCTGCACCGTCCTCCACAACTTCTGGTTTCCGGCGAACAAAAAGAAGATCGTCGGAAAAACAAAAGGAGGACACAGCACTGCCAGCAGAAAGAGGCACTCCTCTTCCCTTATTTGTGCAAATCTTACGTCTTTGCTCACACCGTATTCATCCCACGAAAGAAACTAGTTGAGCGCTTCTTACTGCATCTTCTTCATGATACTAAATGCACAAGGTTTCCTTCCTTTTACTATTTCACCTTTGCTAGAGGTCAGTAGCCCGCCTAGATTTCAATTCAGGGTCAGTCGAACCGCAATTAAAAGAAGCAGCACCCGCTTAGGCGCGCGGAGCACCTAGTCCGTCTGTTCACCGGGGAAGCGGCGCATCGGTGTCTATCATAGGGGTGTGGGGCGCAGGAGCTTCTTGCGCCCGATCTGTAGGTCAGCGGGGCTTGAATGGATGGCTAGGGTGCGGTGCTAAGCACGACTGTGTGGTGAGGTCGAGGGGAGGGCGCAGGCAGGGAAGGAATACTGAGCCGGTGGTCACTGGCGTTTCGAGGAAGATCGTCAACACTGACTGGCTGGAGGTAGATGAAGGCGATATGCCCGTTCTTTGTACATCGGATGGTGCAGAAAAAATGGACTGACCTATTTGCTTTCAGTCGACTGTTATTTTCATAGAATCATGTAGTAATTTGGTGTGCCATGCATGTTGTAGAGCTATCATATGTCTCCCGTCATTCATTTCTCACCGACCTGCTATCTGCTACCTTTACACTGTACTAATTGTGCACACACTTCACCCATACTCACACTATTGTTTTTTAATGCATGGGTATTTCAGACTCTGATGCAGTGTTGATGAATGCAGAAAAGTATAGATAGAAGTCGCTCCAGTGTAATTCAAAGATAAGCACTAAGCGTTTCAACGCTCTAATGGGTGCAGTGTCAGCAGTTGGAGACAGTAAACGTAGCTCTGCAGTTGATGATCTCAATTGCCACACACGACCATCCCAGGTGCTTGCTTTAACTTCGCGCTGTCAAATGTGGTTGCATGTTGCATATGGTGTCTAGCTTGTATTGCTTCCAATTTGGTTAAATTGCATCTGCTTACTTTACACATTATACATTTGATAATGACATGCCTTCTTGTTTTTGATACATACTACATATCTCTATTAACCGTGTTCGTACATCAAACTAATGCTCTTTTGTATCCCTCGTCAATCACTTATGATGATACAGTCACCCGAGTGGGTTACTATGAGACGCCCCACATGATTCTCAAAAAACAGCAAGGCTAAATGAAGATAGTCAACGTACCTCTCTAGTTGATCACCGCAATTCCCCCACACCACAATCGCAGGTGCTTGCTCTTACTTGGTAGGGTGATATGTGGTTGCATGTTGCATATGGTGTCTACCTTGTAATGCTTCTAATTAGGGTAAATTGCATCTGCTTAGTTAACACATTATACCTGTGAATATGACATGCCTTCCTGTTTTTGGTACATACTACGTCTTTCTATTAACCATGTTCTTACATAAAACTACTTTTCTTGTGTATCCCTCGTCAATGCTCCTAATTTGTTAAATTGCATCTCCTTAGCTTACACATTATACATGTGAATATGACATGCCTTCCTGTTTTTGGTGCATACTACATCTGCCTATCACACCATGTTCTTACATCAAACTACTATTCTTGTGTATCCTGCATCTATCACTTATGATGAGACAGTCACACGCGTGGGTTAATATGAGACGCAATACTCTTATAAAGAATGCAATTTCATCCTCTCCACATGATTCTCAAGAAATAGCAAGCCTAAATGAAGATATTGAACGTCGCTCTCTACCTGAAGACCGCACTTCCCCTACACCACCTCACAGGTGCTTGCTCTAACTTTGAAGTGTGATATGTAGTTGCATGTTGCACACCGTGTCTAGCTTGTAATGCTTCTAATTAGGGTAAATTGCATCTGCTTAGTTTACACACTATACCTGTGAATATGACATGCCTTCCTATTTTTGGTACACACTACATCTATGTGTTAACCTTGTTCTTACATGAAACTACCTCTCTTCGGTATCCTGATTAATCACTTACGATGAGTCACCTTTATTCGTTGCATATTGCATATTATTTCTAGCATGTTGCCATGTATTGCTTCTAATTTGGTCAAATACATTTGTTAGGGTACCCTTTTAATTTGGCAGAGTGATATTGGTTTCATCTTTCATATGGTTTCTAGCTTGCATTGATTCTAACAAGTTGAAGCACCTTGTGCTTAGTTTACACTTTATACATCATACATGTCAATATGTCACGCCGTCCTACTTTTCATACATATTCCATCCTCCTATCATGCGGCTGCTTTACATGAAAGTAGTGTTTGTCAGTAGCATGCATCAATGAGTTCTGAAGAGCAAATTTTATTCCTTTTTCTTGTGGGTTTGACTTGACAAGGCAAAATCAAGAAAGAGGAAGGAAAAGAGTAAGGAAGGCGATGATGGTGGTCCTCTGCAGCAACGTAAACGGAGCATCTGTACCGATTCTCCTTGTACTGATAGTGCATTACAAGGTCCAAGTCTCCGCTCCCCTCCTCCACCATCCAAGGTGCTTGCTCTAACTTGGCATCATGTGTTTGCCTTTCATCCGAGTAGTGTTCATCAGTATCATGCATGAATGAGTTTTGAAGAGTGAATTTTATTCCTTTTTCTTATCGGTTTGACTTCACAATGCAAACTCATTACAGCTGAAGGAAATTAGTCCGACAGTGGATGATGGTGGTCCTTCGGAGCAACTCAAACAGGGGGTCTCTATAGATTCTACTCCGTCATCCTCCCAACAAGATTCGCAAGACAACACAAGGTTGGACAGTCAACGTAGTTGTGTAGATGATGAGCACATCTCCACTACTCCACCATCACAGGTGCTTGCTCTAACTTGGCACTATTATATGTGGTTGCATGTTGCGTATGATGTCTAGCTTGTATTGCTTCTAACTTGAATTACATCTTCTTACTTTACACATAATGCCTGTGAATATGACACGTGTTCATGTTTCTAGAACATACGTGTACATGATGAGCACATCTCCCCTACTCCACTATCGCAGGTGCTTTCTCTTACTTGGAACTGTTATATGTGGTTGTGTTTTCCATATGATGTCTAGTTTGTATTGCTTCTGATTATGTTGAATTGCATCTGCGTAGCTTACAACTTATACCTGCAATGATCACTTACCCATAAGACACATTTAACTTGGGACTGTGATGTAGGTTGCATCTTGCATTGTCTTCTAGCTTGTACTGCTTCTAATTTCTTGAAATGGCACTTACGACGAGACGCTTTTTACCTGATAGAGTGATATTGGTTGCATGTTCATATGGTTCCTAGCTTTCATTTCTTCTAATTTGTTGAAATGCCTTCTGCTTACTGTTTTTTCATACATATTTCATCCTCCTATCGTATGTGTGAATATAAAACACTGTCTTTTTTGTACATATTCCATCCTCCTATCCTGCGCTTGCCTTACATCAAAGTAGTGTTCGTCTGTATCATGCATCAACCAGTTATGCAGAGCTAATTTTATTCATCTTCTTGTGGTTTTGACTTCATAAGGCAATATCAGAAAATAGGAAGGAAAAGAGTAAGTTAGGGGATGTTGGTGGTCCTCTGCACCGACGCAAACAGAGACTCTCTAGATTTGCCACTGCTACTGCTAATGAAGTTGAAGTCCCAAGTCTACATGATGAGTTCATCTCCCGTACTCCACCATCGCAGGTGCTTGCTCTGAGTTGACAGTGTGATAATTGGTTTCATATTGCATATGTTGTCTAGCCTGTATTTCTTATATTTTGATTAAATTGCACCTGCTGAGTTTATACGTTATACATGTGCATATGACATGGATTTTTGTGTCTAGAATACACTGCATCTATCTATCATACCATGTTCTTACATCAAAGTACTGTTGTTGTGCATCCCGCATCAGTCACTCATGATTTGACGCTTTTAACATGGTAGTTTGATAGTGGTTGCATCTTGCATTGATTTCTACGTTGTACTGCTTCTAATTTTTCGAATTGCCACTTATGACAAGACACTTTTTACTTGGCAGAGTAATATTGGTTGCATCTTTCATATGGTGTCTAGCTTGCATTACTTCTATTTTCTTGAAAATCCTTCTGCTTAGTTTGCACATCGTAGCTGTGAATATGTCATGTCGTCCTGTTTTTCTTACATATTCCATCCTCATACGGTTGTATTACATCAAAGTATTGCTTGTCTGTATCATGCATCAATCAGTTCTGAAGAGTGATTTTATTGTTTTGTGTTGTGGGTATAGCTTGACATGGCAAAGTCAAAAAAGAGCATGGAAAATAATATAGTAGGGAGTGCTGTTACTTGTCGGGTGAAACGGAAAAGGATCTGCCATCGAGATTCTGCTAGTACTTATAGTGTAGTAGAAGGTCCAAGTCCACCGGCTAAATCTACAAACACAGTATCACCTGCTCCACCAGCTGCAGCATCCGCTTCAACTGTACCAGCATCTCAACCAGTTACTCATTCGTTTGCTCCGGAACTGGCCAGTTCCAAAGCTGCCTTCACACCTAACACTACTTCTGAAGCACTTCTGACACAACAGGACTTGGCAAGATCAGATGAACATCATGAGCATCAACACCAAGACGGTACCTGACCGAGTCAAGTTGCAGTTGCATGCTCCTTTATATGTACTCTCACAGTTTGATGGACACTAACACTTTCCATATTCGTTGTTAAACTAGCACCAGGGCGCAAGCGGAAACATACAACAGGGATAATGCTTGACAGATTAAAAAAATCTAAAGGAGGAAGAATGGAGATCCATTTTGAGGCAGGTTTAAAAATGCCATGTGATGCTACAGAGTCAGCCAAGTTAGTATCAGAGGAAGCCGTTGTCATTAGGTGTAATGCACGTATCCTCCCAACGTGGATCCAGTACAGGAGTGAGAAAGACAATACCCAGTTTAACACCTTCCTTGACCCTTTATCCGTAAGTAATGTTATTCATCGCAATTAGTAATATTGTCTTTCTTTGTCCCATACTTTCTAGCTTCCTCCTAATAAGACTCACATTCTTTTTTCAACAAATGGCGTTCAAGTTGGATCCGAAAGATGATGCAACTAAACAAGCATGCACTCATGTTTTTAAGTTTGCTCTGCGACAGTATTGGTACCACCTTAGAAAATCTCACTTTGAAGGCAAGGCTAACAATGAAATCGCCCAAACATCTCCAGTGGAATATATTACAGATCAAGACTGGACAGCCCTCGTTAAACACTGGTCTGATCCAAAGTATCAGGCAGGCTATATGTATTTGATCAGACCACATATTGAACTTGTATTTATGTATGTGCCTTACAAGTGTATCTTCTTCTAGGCTAACTGTTTGAAGAACAAAACCAACCGTTCTAAAGTGAAATTCCAACAGACAACAGGATCTTGTAGCTATATTGCACACTATGAGGCTCTTGTAAATAGCTACTACTTCCTTCTTTTTTTGTGCCATATTATCGTATCTATATTGACTTGTTCCAAATACAGAGGAAATCCCATGCGGACCAAAAAGAACCTGAACCGAATGCAGTGCAAATCTTCATGGATTGCCACACCGGCAAGATGAAGGGCATGAGCACACCAGTTCAAGCCATTGTTGTAAGTCCTTACTCCTCCTGCCTTGAACTGATTGGTACTGTGATGTGTTCATTTAACTACTTGGTTTGTAGCCAATGTCAGTTACTCTATTCACTTTTATACACAGTTGTCTTAACGTATCATTTCACCTTATATGGTTTCAAAGAGATGAAGGATATTCTTTTGGTCTTGATCTGTAATCTAGTTGTTATGTTCACGTGCACACACAATGATAAAATAGCATGTTTGTTTTATATCTGTTTGCCCATGATATGAATGATGTCATACTATGTTCATCCTACTTTAAACCATGTCTCTTTATCCTTAGATGTCAATGAATGTGAGGAAATAGACAATACAGTAGGCATGCTACATGGACATATGTTTTGAAAGTGATTTTATTATGTAGTTGGCACTACAATACATGCTAATGTATTGCAGTAGTTCACCAGAATAAGTTATGTATAAATGTTTAACCTACTTTGTTTGTTTTTATCTCATTAGTAACTTATCTGGTACACTAATCTACAAGTTCAAACTTTCAGGAAGCTGTGGAACAAATGATTGAACAACCACAACCACTTGAAGGTGACGAGGCTACCACAGGCACAATGTCACCTCTTGCTGGAGTGCGTCAGTATCTCTCCACTAACAGTGCAAAAAGCACCTTCCTGCGTAATCCTGGGTTCGTTGTCAAGGTAACCTCGTCCAAATCGCCTACTGAACAAAATCCTCCTAGTAGACAGAGTGATATATCTGTGCTCCAGGCACAAGTCTAATCCCTAATGGACGTTGTTTCGGAAACAAGAATAGTGGTTGAGAAATGTCGTCAAGATATGAATGGTTTTGAAACCAGACTATCAGACATTCGCTTCGTTGTTCAAGAGCATTGGCGGTAAAAAGGTGGAGATTGTGTTGCTCCATCAGATTCTACAGCCTGAAACATTAGCACCCGGGTCAAATGATCTGTGCTTCTATACATCTGATGGTGCTTTTATCTGGAAGGATTGTAAACTTTATGCCAACAGGCCATTTGTTGTATGGTTGGAATTTATTTTGTTGTGATACAACATTTATGATGCTGCCACAGGCTGCAGTAATTATGACGCTATTTTTGTATAGTGTAGGTTTATCTTAGTAATGTATTCGGCAGAAAGCTTCGTAGGAGCCCAACATGCCAACATTCGTTGGGCCCATTCCAATTGGGCTAAAAACGATTACGGGCCGAAATTGGCATGTAGCCCAGTAAAAATATATGGGCCTAAATCAGCATAAGCTTTCTTATTTTTCTGGTAGGCATGTGCCCATAGTGGGCCTTTAATAGGCCTAAACATAATTTGGGCCCTCAGTAAAAATAGGCCATTTACAGGTGTAAATATCTCGAGCCCATAAAAACATGGGCCTTTAATAGACCAAAAGTGAGATTGGGCCCTGATTGTGCCAAATAACCCACTGGTCTTAGCAGGCCAAAATGGTGGCCCATTTACGATGCCGATCTTTGACAGGCCGAAATTCGGACGGGCCGTAAATGCGCCAACCTAATACATGGGCCTTTAACAAGCCGAAACTTCGGTCGGGCTAGATTATCGTCATTTTTATATGGGCCGTTAATGGGCCTGATATGACGTTGGGCCACATATGGCCCATGGTTTTCGTCCGGAGTTAACAGTGCAAAAATGACAACAGGTCAAAAGTGGCCCAGATCTATAGTGGGCCTCTAACAGGCCGAATGTCAGACATGGCCGAATATGATCCAAATCCTTCACGGTCATTTATGGGCTGAAAGTTTTGATGGCCTGTAAATGGGCCCAAATGAAGCCGGACCTTTAACAGGCTGGAAATACACCGGGCGGTAATTCGGCCCAATTACTTAGCGGACTGTTAACGGGCCAGAAGTGACCATGGGCCGCATTGATGACAAGTTTAGGATAGGCAGTTGACAGACCAATTTTACAGAGAATGTTGGGCCTTTAGCTGGGCCGGCCCATTATGGTCTGCAAATCTTGTGGGCCTTTAGCTGGGCCGGTCCATTGTGGTCCGCAAAATCTTGTGGGCATTTTAGGTGGGCCGTCCCATTATGGTCTGCGAAATCGTGTGGGCCTTTAGCTGGGCCGGCCCATGATGGTCCGCTAAATTTTGTGAGCCTTCAGCTGGGCCAGCCCATTATGGTCCGCTAAATCTTATGGGCCTTCGGTTGGGCCAGCCCATTTAAACTTTGTGGGCCACTTTTGGGCCGGTCCACGTGTCAACATATCATAGGCCCATCTCGACCATTGGATGAGTGACACCTGTGCCAACACGGAGCTGACACGTGGATCCGTCAGCTAATGAGAATTTTACACGTGGAAAATCGGCATTGGTCGTGGCTGTCAGCGGGTTATCGGATCAAAAAACAGACCCGATAGGTTAACGGCGGTTAACGGCGTCCCGTTACGGTGGATGCCACATGTCGTTCACCCTTGACGAAAGCACTTCTTTTATGCGCGATTTATCATCATGGAAGTGGACACTTCCGTGATGATAATTTTGGTAATGTCATGGAACACTTCTATGATAGCACACGTATGACTATCTTGATTCTGTCATAAATTTTTCATGGATGTACATGCATGACAGAAAACGTGACCTATTGTGACAAACACGTATCATCACGGAAGTGTATTTTTTTTAGTGTAACTGAACCCGATCAATCCTTCTCGCTGCTTACTAAAGCCGGTCGAGCCCCCGTGCGAGACGTAGCCGGTTGGTTGCCTCTTGATGAACAGTGCATGTTGTTGACGCGCACGGAATACTTAGAACGAGTTAAGACTTGCGTCGATCGAGCCCCTTGTGCATGACATGGTGAGTTGACCTAGCCAGTTGGATGACTGTGGATGAATAGTTCCCGTTGTTGCCGCCCGCTCTCATAGGCCTCACCCCTGTCGGTGGGTTGGCTATGGATGAACATTACCCTGGCTTGGTTGGCGCTGGATGAATACGACCACGATCGATCGAGGAGGCCATGCCGCGGTACGCCACACCCCAGCAGGTTGGGGTGGATGAACAGGAGCCTGTGGAGGCTATAGGAAATTGTGGATGAATAGGAGCCCGTGGAGGCCATAGGAAATTGTGGATGAACACTAGCCCAAGGAGGCTCGAGGAAGTAGACGGTGATGAACAGTAGCCCATGGAGTCCCGTTTTACGGTACCACTACTAGGAAAATGCTTATACACAGAGACTTATCAGTAGCGCTTGTTAAAACAAAGTGCTACTGCTACGTAACAGTAGCGCAGGATGAAGCAGCACGCTACTGCTACCCAAATAGCAGTAGCGCGTCCCTCATAAAACATGCTGCTATTGTGATTGTTCTAACCGTTGCTGCTAGGCTTGGCATAGTAGTAGCGCCCTTCTAGAAACTGCGCTATTGCTAACAAAATAGTAGTAGCACGTTTTAAGGTGATAGTGCTGCAACTAACAAAAGGAAAAGAAAAGAAAAAAGGAAAATTAAAGAAAAAGAAAAAATAAAAGCAATAGTAGCAGTGCGTTTTGACGAAAGCGCTATAGCTACTTTAGCTATAGAGCGTTTTCACTAACAAGCACTATAGCTAACTTATCTATAGCAGCAGCGCATTCTTTCAAAAAGCGCTACTACTAAGTTTGACTTGCCCCAGTGCGGGCGTCCCTCCTTCCCCCAATTCCCCATTCTTCTCGCATATCCCCAACCTATCCCTCGCCGCCCCTGCTCCCTCGTCCTCCTGCCTCCGTCGCCGACATCGGAGCTGCGCTCCATCGCTGCCACCGGAACCACGCGCCCCTAGAGCCACCCTCGTCCGCTCCTTGCTGCCCCTACCTCCCTCGCCGTCACTGGAGCCGCTGTAGACACCACCGGAGCCACCCTCGACGCCCTCCGTGCCACCGTCTCCCATGAGCACCTGCCCGCAACCATTCCCCTGAGCCACCCTCAACGCCCTCCACTCTGTAAGCCCCACGCCTCCTCTCTAGGTTAATTAACTTAGGTGAATTTAGTTATGAACCCTAGGAATTAGCTAGGTTAAGTAGGTTAACTAGGTAGGTTAAGTAACTAAGTGAACTAGCTAGGTTAATTTGGTTAACTAACTAGGTTAACTAGCTAGGTTAATTTGGTTAACTAACTAGGCTAAAAAACTAGGCTAACTAGCTAGGTTAACAAACTAGGTTAACTAGCTAGGTTAATTAGGTTCATTAGGTTAACTAGCTAGGTAAACTAGGTTGGCTAGGTTAGAGAAAAAATTAGTTTAGAGCAAATACTTAGTTACAACAGTAGGGTTTAACTAGGGCAATAGTGTTTAGAGCAAAAATTTAGGTAGGGCAGTAGGGTTTAATTATGGTTTTTGTTTTCATAGTTGGTTTTTTTAGAAGAACAAAATGAAGAAAATGTTGCAACAGTGCTGCTAGTAGTATATATAGTGGTACTAGTAGATGTTAATTAGGTTAGGGCAGTAGTGGTACTAGTAGATGTTAATTAGATGTCTTTTAGTTAGGGAAGTAGGGTTTTACTAGGTTAATTAGGTGAAGTTAAATGAATGATATTAGTAGTTAACTGAATTTTCAGGACAAATTTGTATATGCTTAAGTACTTAACTAAATATTATTTTTAGGACATACTTGTATATGCTTAAGTAGTTAACTAAATATATTATAATGTTGTATATATAGTTGCTTAAGTACTTGTACAGTTATTCTGCACCCAATGTATGCTTAAGTAGTTGTATAATTCCTAAGGTTCATCAATGAGTGCATAAGTAGTAGTAGATGCTTAAGTAGCTAGCTAGGGTTCATCTAATTAGTCAGTACTTGTAGATGCTTAAGTACTAGGGCAGTAGGGTTAGGGCAGTAGGGTTTAACTAGATTTTAATTAGGGCAGTAGGGTTTAGTTTAGAGAAAAATTCAGTATAAAAATATAAATTTCTATCAGTGTTGCAAGTCTACTAGGTTCTTAATTTTTATTGATTTTTTATTATGACAGAAATTTAGGACATAATTTGAATTGAGTTCTAGGATTCATAATTTGAAATCTAGGACAGAAATTGAGTTCTAAGCTTAATAATTTATATTAGGTCATAATTTTTATTAAGGCAGCAATTTAGGACAGAAATATGTAAGGGTTCTAGGGTTCTAGGGTTCATCCATCTATATTTGGTTTTTGAATTGAGTTTGAGAGAGCATGAGATTTGTGTCGATTTTCTTGAAGTGTCAAACACTAGGAGATGCAAATTTGAAGTGGTCATGTTATATGCAAATTCCTCAATAGTGTTTGCTCATGTTTATCTACTGTTGTAATTGCTCATGTACATGTTCTTAAGTGGTCCTATTATATGCAACATTGAAGTGGTTCGCTTGTGCCCAAGTGGCCTTTTGTTGTTTCAAGGGAATGAAGCCGAGTGGCCTATGTTTTGCCGGAATGTTGATTCATTTCCGTTCTGGCAAATTTCAGGTGCTCGATTTGTCCACTTTTTAGCAAAGGTCATGCCAAAATTTTCTGTGTATTTCGGCATGACTTGTGCAACAAACTAGGACATATCAAGTGCCCGGGATTTGCTGCACCGGGAATGAATCAACATTCCTGCAAAACATAGGCCTTTTTTATGTCATTATTCATTTTATTAGGTCTAAATTAATTGACTAGATTTAATTGTAGGAAACATGGCTAGCAACGATGAAGGACAGGATTCTGGTGATTGCAACGTCTATGAGGCAGCAGATGCTTATTTGAACCTTCTCGATGAGCAACGGTTGTTGCAGGGCCCACCTGTCACATCCGAGACTGAGACCGACATCGCGACCGGTGCTGAGACTGGCGCTGAGACCGAGACCGGCACCAAGATTGGCGAAGTCGCTATAGAACCAAAATCAAAGAGGATACGACGCCAAACCAACTAATCACTACTAGATTGGTGGTCACGGAGATGAACTTCGGCAATTTAGAGCCAAAATTGCATGTGGAAGTGCACGCGCGCTACGGCAATCAAATAGGATGCATCCTACAGAAAACCGCCACCATCAACGATGAGAAACTAAAGAAGATACCAGATATGGAGCACTCCCTCCTAAGGAAGAGGCACCGGGTAATCTTGTTCCCATGCCGGGATGAAATCAAATATAATGATCCAGATAAAGACCTGGCAATGAAGAAGATAAACAGGCGCGCCATGGGCAAGTTTAGTGGTGCGTTGTCCGCCTGGAAAGTAAGGGTGAAAGCAAGGATCATCGACAAAAGAGAACCCTACTCCGAGATTGTAAAGGATAATCCGATAATTACGGAAGAGCAGTTTGAAATATTCAAGGCGGCTTGCGTTGCCAAAGCTGCCAAATAAAAGTCGGAGTACATGAAGGGGCTTCAAGAGAGGAACATGGGGTGCCACCACCTCGGAAGCCGTGGTTATGCGGGGAAGAGGTCCATATCGGCCAAGGAGGACTGGGAACACGAAAGTCTCGGCATCCCAGACCCCTTGGCGCAGTTCACCGTCCTGCAGGAGCGTGATGTCATTAGGGCCCGGTACCGTTGGGACCGAGTCAACAAGATTTTCGATACACATGCGGTCACGACGGAGTTCATGAGACTGCTGGTAATTAGTAATTTACCCCCTAATTTATCTTCTGATCGACTGCACTTTTAGTCACATTTGTAAACGGTCCACGTTCCTTTTGCAGAAAGTGAAGCACGGGATTGCGGCCGAAAGCGACTCACTGTCTGAGGCATTGGTGAGGCCCAAGTGTAAACCCCATTCAACTGGGCCTTGAACATATTGAAAGGACTCCTGGTGGACATTCGGCCGTCGTATGAACGCGTGCAGGGCGTCGGAGACGGCGCCACATGGAAGAAGTACTATCGTGAGACCACGGAGGGAAAGACGGGGGTTAAATGAAGAAAACAGCGACAAGAAGGTTGCGGTTGCGGTTGATAAGAAATCAGCTGAGATAGTCAAAGCGGCGGTAGCTGCCGCAAAAGAGGAGATTGCAGCTTCGTATAGTGTCTTGGTTCTGGCTATCGTCAGTTGGACCAAGTAAAATACAAATAAGGATGCAGCAGACTTTCCCCTTTCCAACTTCTTGGGGAGCAGCTCGACTAGCGTTGCACCTGCACCGGCTCCCACACCTGCTCATAGCAGCCCGTCCTCTGTCTCAGACGTGTTCGGCGGTGCTTTGTCTTTGGCTGAGCTTGACACCCTCATGGTACCTGTCACACCAGTCCTCTTCAATATATGTATAATCTCCCATTTTTGCCTTTCGGATGTCTCATGTCGCAGACATGTCTTTGTAGGCCAACGTAACCCCGCGCACCATAATGTACACGATCAGCGGCCAGAAGGTGGACGTGTGGAAGGCGACAATAATGAAGCTGAAGGACAATTGATCCACAACCGGCTGATCCCCCTTGACGTCTTTAAGGTTTCCATGGCCATTGTCAAACCGGGCCACGAGAATTTGGCTCCTCCAGTAGCACTAGGGGAGATGACGACGAGACCCCGTGGGGGCTTGGCGATTGCAAGCGTTGGGTCCTGTTGTGGCCGAAGAGTCTGCTTCGTCTGGAGGCGGCCGGGAGCACATCCACGACCAAGTAGCCTCAGCAAGGTATGAACACCAACACCAAACCTACCCAATTAGTTTGTGATGCCATCGACGAGGATGACTATGACCCTCTGCAGTATCTCAATATCAGCGCCTCTGATGACAAAGGATTGATGGCTCAGTAGTATGAGTACTTAGGGTTTGAGCGTGATGAGTTGGTGCCTGAATTGCCGAAGGATGAACGTATTATAGGATCACTTCTAGTACAAAAGAAGCATAGGAAGAGAACGAGGAAAGGCAACAAAGCTGCTTCTATGATCCAGCTGCCTCAGCAGCCTCAGGTTCATGATCGTATACCTATCCCTGGTGAGGCAAAATGTCATGTCCCCGGTGATCTGATCCTACCTAAGGTAGCAGTAGAGGCCATATATGGCGATCTAAGGAGACTTCATGACAATGTGCTGCAGAGAGAGAAAAGCATGATCACCTCGAAAAATCCGGCATACCCACTCTACGTGGTTAACATGCCGCAACAAAGGTTGTACATCGACACAGTCCCCGCGGAAAAGTTCTTCCTTTGGTTTGATTACATCTTCGACATGTTTCACTTGAAAAAGCTGGATTTTAGGTTTGTCTGCCTTTTTGCCTTCCACATCAACCGCATCATCAGGATTGAGCAGATACCTTATATCTGTGTCGCCGACCTGTACTTCATGCACGAGGGCTTCTTGGCAGTCTACCCAAAGCACCATGAATGCGCGAGTAACTACATCGACGATTTCATGGTTGCCAATATGGACAAGGAGATGATGCTCGTGCCTTATCATCCCATGTAAGTCATCCACAGATATCTTTCCTTTGATTTCAATCATTCATTTGCGCGCATGGAGGCTAATTTTAGGTGTACTTATTTTGCGCAGTGATAGGCGCACCGTCCTCATCATCCTTTACCCCCGATTCTCCCACGCTCTTTACTTGGGCTCTTTGAAGAACATGAAGAAAAAGGATTACACCCACATCAAGTCTGTTCTCAACAATGCTATCTTTAGCTATGACCTATGGGGTGGAGAGATCATGACTAGGAAGACAAGGAACCGCGCACCCGCCTTCGGCCATAAGACCGACTTCTGCTGCATCCAGCAACTGAGTGGTACTCTTAGTGATGGGTTCTATGTCCTCCACCACATGCTGGAGTACAGACGGGATCAGCAGACCCTTCGCATGTCACCTAGATCTGGCGATGCCCATATTCTACAATGGCAAAGAACCTAGGAGATACCCCAGATCATCGACTTCGAGCTGAGTTCTATCACATCCAACGTGAACTTGCCCAAATCATCATGAAGGAGGTCGTCAAAAAACAGGGATGTTCTACAAAGAAGGGCAAATGTCACGGGAAGACGTCTGAACACGCGTATCGGCTCAGCATCTCGACCTGAAGCCTTTCACTGCGCTCGGGGACTATCTCCCTGACTTGGATGGATGGCACGACATGTTGGAGTGATTGACGATATATGATACAGTGTCCGTTTAGTCCATACTTTCTCTAGGATGAAACTTTGAGATATGCACAAAGAAACTTTATTTGTGATGTAATTAGACCGTCCTCCTTTACTAGCGAAGATCACTATGAACTTTGTTATTTATGCTTATGAGATGTTGCTTCTATTTTTGCCAAGTCTATCTCTTTCTGTTTCTCAACTATATATATGTTGCATATTATCGACTCATGTGACGATGCAGGTACATAAATCATTGATGGTGAAGAAGTGCTACGCTAGGAGTATACGACGAGTGGCCGGAGTGTCAGGCCCAGGTGTACCGGTTTCCGAGCAACATATAGAGAGGGTTAGATAGTAGAGCCGAAGCAGAAAGTAGTTAGTTTAGGTTCACGCTAGTGCGAGAGAAGGATACAAACCGGTGCCTCAAGAAGTACTACATTATGTATGATGAGACATGCCATGTAACTTCTATAGCTATATCATGATTATGATGTGATGACATGATTTGTGTTGGATGATATGATGAGACTATTATGTGTATGATATGATGAGCATATTGCCAGTTTATGATATGATTAGAATGATGTATAAAATCTATATGAAAACATCGCAAATACATAGCAAACAAAATATGTGAAAATATAGTAGTAGCGCTCTTTAGCGCTGAACAGGAAAACGCTACTGCTAAGCCACTTAGCAATAGCGCACAGCGCTACTGCCAGGTAGCTATAGCAGTAGCACGGGCAGAAGCGCGCTACTACTAAATGTTAGTTGTAGCGCTGTATCAGTAGTGCGGTGCCCCGGCTACTGATAGCCCTTAGAACCGCGCTACTGCTAGGCTTTTCCCTGGTAGTGAACGCCACACCCCTCCAGATGAACAGGACCCTCATTTTGATCGTAGGCGGTCGTAGAGAAGTCTTTTTCCTCCGTTTTGCGCTACGCCAGACCCTAGATGGTGGGAGTCGATGAACAGGACCCCATTTTGGCTGTTCAGGCCAAGACACTTGGCTCCCGATTAATAGGACACATTCCGACCTGCTCGCTTGGCTCCTGATGAACACGATGTTGTTTCCTCCTTTTCGACCAAGCCGATTGGCTGCCAATGAACATGACGCCATTGCTGCGTACCCCCACCGTCGCCTCTCTATGTACACGAGTACGTATGTGCGACTACACCTTCAAAAACCCGCTCGTATGTATGTACGTGGCCATCTTTTTTGCAACGTGGTTGTACGTAATTGTTCACGATTTAGACAGGACTACATGACATGCTACGTTGAGGGCTCTACTAAAACACGTGCAGCTCCTTACTCGGCCACGGTTCATCATTCTAGAGAGACCCATCGACCAGTATATACGTGCACGTTCGCAACCAGACAAATAACGCTATGTACGCTTCGACCGGGTGGGTCCCAACTATCAGAGGGGAATAATGAGGCACTTCCTTGCATGTCAAGTTATAGCTGGTGGGTCCCAGCTGTCACGAGGAGGAATTATTTTTTTGTGCGTAATAAGGAGGCACTTTCTTGCATGCGAAGATTTATGGTAGGTCCCAGCTGATAGGGGGAAGCTTTTTTCACGCGTAATAAGGAGGCACTTCCTTGTGTGCGAAGATGTAGCTAGTGGGTCCCAACTGTCAGGGGGAGGAATCTTTTTTCTTGCATGTAATAAGTAGGCACTTACTTGCGTGTGACCATGGACCTCGTGGGTCCCAGCTGTCAGCCTCTCCACGTACAATCCTCTTCCGATGGATGTCGTTCTTTTAACCATGTTGACGACAACGTGCCGAGAGCACCAAGGCGGTGGATGAGGAGCGGGACTAGGAAGGGAACGATCTAGATCCGGGGAAGACTCGGCCATGGTTGCCCATGTGGAGGGGAGTACGAGGGTTTATTGGTTCGGCTAGGGTGTGAGGCTGCCATCGCCGGAGAATAACAGGAGGTGTGGGTGAGTAGAGGGATGGCCTGGCCAGCGATGGGAGTTGGATAGGGCGGAGAGGCCTACATGGTAGCACAGCCAACCACGAGAGGCGGTAGCAGGCAGTCCTTCCGACGCTGGTTTGGGCGGCTGGAGCAAGAAGATCAAAGATTGAAAAAGCACCATGGTCGTTGGATTAATATCAAACGTTCACTGCTGCTAAAATTGTTTGTTGACTAAGTTGACAAAGCCTTGTGTACACGTCAACCTAGTAAGTCCATAAGTCAACCTCCAAATATGTCGCAAACAACAAACAGCCCATTTGCTATTAATTTTAATAATTTACAACCCATTTCCTAATTCTTAACGAATTTTGCAGCACATATTCTTTTTGTTAGCATTACCTCCCATATTCTGGCCAGGTTTAAAAGTTTTAACAAGATTTTGCATATTTTGGTAGGGTACAAAATATTTTTAATCTAGAAATCTAGTCAAATTCAAACTATTTTAAAAAATAAATCTATATTAGATTTAAAATCCAATGAAATTTTACTCAGAAAAATCAATGAAATTTAAAATTCAAATTCCAAAAAACGTAATTTCAAACTAATTGCCCATTTGTTGTATTTTTTGAATTCACAACCCATTTCTTATTACTTCCATTTTATGGCCGAATGCATCCCTCCTCGTCTTGCAAGATTTCCATCCTAGCAGGGTAGAGAAAAGCAAGCAGGCCTCCATTGGGTATTCTACAAAGAAACAAATAAGTTGGGCTAGCCATTTTTAGAAAGAAAAAACAACTGGGCTGGTCATGTGGTAAACATAAAATAAAAGTCTAGGCTAGACGGGCCACAACCCCAGCATAGCCTTGTTGATACCCTGCTCCTTCTCAAGAACGAAAACACTACTGCGTGAGTTGTTGGGTCCCTGGTCGGGATCCACCACAGGTTGGGTTTGAGAGTCGTGTGATGGGTGACTATCTAGCAACCGCTCCTTGTGCAATTCTGTTATTTATTGACTATGTTGACAATGGCATGGGACCCATATGTTAGGAAACCGTTAGGAGGAAGCATTTTTTTCTTGTAATAAGAAGGCACTTGGTTACGTTCTACCATGACCCTGGTGGGTCCCTACTATCATACTCTCCATGCAGACGGTGGTGCCGCGGCGGGCGAACCAAGGCGAAGGACGATGACAAGGCCTCGGACGGGAACAAACATGAGCTCGGGAAGATGGGACAATGTAGTCGTAAATGGAGGGGAGTATGAGGGTTGGCTGGTTCGTGCGCGGGGTGGGGCTGACTTTGCCGGAGAATAATAGGAGGTCGATGGGAGTAGAGAGATGGTCTGGCCAATGGTTCAGTATACGGTCAGGCTGCGATGCATGGGCGGAGGCGGAACCAACCATGGGAGGCAGGAGCAGGCGGGACCAACGGCGTGGTTTGGTTCGGGTGGCTAGAAGAAGAAGATAAGAGATAGAAGAAGCACGACAGATGTTGGATGTCAATCCAACGGCTATGGCATGCAGAATTGTTTGTTGACAAAGTCGACACCACCTTGTATAAGAACTTGGGTTCTGTAATGCCGCTCGAGTGATGTTCTTTCCCTATGTAACCACGTCATAGAGTAATTTACTTTTGGTCCGCAAAAAATTAGTCAGGTAGAAATCAATTGGGTTGGGCTGTATCTAGGAAGTAAATATACCTGGGTTGTGCGTGTCGAAGCCCAGTTGCAACCCGAGCTTCAAAATGCTTGTGGGGCACATATCAAGGAAGCAATGAATAGTATCTTTGTCTACCATCTGTTTCATCTAGGGTATCTACTATGTGATTCATCTTGGGTGGGAAACAAATAGTAAAGCAGCCACCATCTGTCTTTTTATTTAACTAAAGCTATCATCTGCCTGCTATCATTATTTTTGGATATATCCACTGGTTGTTACCATCACTCTAAATTTCTACATGCACTCCTTACATAACCTCACTATATTTTTTCCTATGCATGTCGGTTATTGTACACAATCATGCTAAACATGTAGAGAAAAGGAGAAGAGTGTTCACGGAAATACAATGTCATGCAGACGCCTCTCCATGGTGGGTGCAATGGCAGACCCACCTCCAGATTGTAATCTAGAGGAAGATAGATGTTCAGAGGTGGATTCAAAGGGAACTAATCGCTCCTATTTACCCCCTGAGGTGTTTTCTCTAACTTGGCATGATGATGTTGGTCATATCATGCATATGGTGCCTTGCATTGCTTACTTTTGACATCATATATGACATCTACTTAGTTTAGACATGTTCTGTAATGCCACCTATTTAGTTTCTATACTCCCTCCATTCCATAATGTAGTGTGTATATATTTTTTTAAGTGAAAATTTGCAAACTTTGATCTAGTTTATAGACAACATTATTTCTATTTACAATACAAATCTATAAAATATGAAACTACATATTCTGGTGAATCTAATGATATATGTTTGGCACTCTAGATGTAAATATTTTTCCCCACAAACTTGGATGGAGTTTTTAAGGTTTAACTTTTCAGAAAATCTATATGCACTACATTATGAAATGGAAGGAGTATCATATATCTACATTATGCAATGCCATCTTTTTCATCCAGGCATAATATATGTGAAATATGTAATGCCATCCTATTTAGCCAGACATCATATATATGAATTATATCATGTCTCTTTTTTATTGTTACATTTCCATTTGTCGACCATGTTTGTATTTTCAACTACTCTTCCTATGAATCAGCCATTTGAGTGGGTGATGGAAAAATCTGGAGTGAAAACAAGGTCTTCAGAGCAGATAGTGCTACCTGTCGAAGCAGATATCTTGTTGGTTACAGATAGCTCCTCAGAGGAGGATTCAGAGACAAATGACCAGTCCTTTCCCCCCCCCCCAAGGTGTATGCTCTAACTTGGCAGGGCTATACTGCTCGTATCATGGATGTGATGTCTTACATTACATAGTTTAGACATCATATACACAATATTTAACGCCATATGCTTAGCTTAGACATCATATATGCGAATGCCATCTGCTTACCATATATGTGAATTATATCATGCCATCTTGTTTCCTTAGATCACATGTGTCATGCCAACTTGTTTACTAAAGACATCATACTCATGCCATCTTGTTTAGTTAGTCATCATATCTTTGAATTATGCCATACTATCCTATTTAGGTAGACATCATATATGTGAAATTATGGCATGATATGATGTTTAGATAGACATCATATATGTGAAAGTAGGTCATGCTATCCTGTTTAGATAGACATCATATATGTGAAAGTAGGTCATGCTATCCTATTTAGTTAAACAACATATATGTGAACTATTTCATGCCCTCCTTTTTCCTCACTATCTATTGCATCTTTCTACCATACAAAGTCTGTGCATTCAACTACTTTTCTTATTTATCAGCCATTTGAATTGGAATGGATGATGGCAGTATCTAGTAGAGTAAAAACACGGTCTTCAAATAAAACAGTGCTACCTATTGATGGAGATAGCACCCCGGTTGTACTTGCACAAGAACCATCCCTACCACACATAACCCAGACTCTCGCATATTGTACCCCTACTCTGACGGACAGAGAACCAGCTTCACCCAATCTAACCCCAACCCTAGTAGAGGTAACCCAGTTCCAGTTGACACAACACCATCTCCACCGTAGAGCTCCTAAATAAGAGTCGTTAGTAAAGCAGCTCCAGTGCCGAAAGCGCCAGGACTACTAAGGTGAACCCCCAACTCCACTAGCTAGTACACCTATTACTGTGGACGAAGCACAACCAGTCATCCATAGTTTAGCATCTATCACGTTTAATGCTGTTAAATCCTATGTGCGTATCTTCCTAACATGGAAATATTATACTAAAGATGAAGGAAGAAGCCAGTTGCGGGTGTTCCTCCAGGAGTTAGGCGTAAGTAATGTTATACATGGCCATTAATTTGGTTTCCCCATACTTTCTACCTCCCTGTTGGTTATAACAAAGCAAATGTTCCCATTTTTCTCTATAGAGACTGATCGATTTGGAAACCAAGATGAGGAAAATTGTAATAATACCCATGCTATCATCAAGAATGCTTTGCGATAGTGCCAGAATTACCTGAAGAAAACATACTTCACTAGCAACGAAACTCATCAAATTCCCTTACTTCTCTAGAGACGCATTTATGGGATGATGACTGGGTACGCCTTGTACTGTATTGGCCCAGACCCAAGATTTTGGTAGGGTCTATGAGATCGTATTTCATTTCGAAGTACTATATGCATGCGTCTTACAGTACTCTGTTCTTGTAGAACAAGTGCTTTAACCTGAAGAAGAACTATTCTCAGGTAAGATTCCATAGATATGGTGCATACTGCTTTGCTCTTGTATCACTGTTTTTGCTCATACCAACCAATTCTTAAATTGAAGGATCCAATGAAACACCAATGGCACAACAGGTATGTCTTAAACATGTTTCTTTAACTGGTTTGCTCTTCTAAATTGCTCTATGTTGATTTCAATTTCAATTGTATAGACAATCGTCTTTTCATATCACGCACAATACTAGCATCAAAACAGAACCAGTAGTGATGTTAGTTGTACATGTATACCCATGGTACCTATCCAAAATCTTCTGGTGTTGTGTAGTTTCTACACTTATACACTTTCAATGTTGCTTTATCTTGAACTGATATGATTTGAACTGTGTCTCTATTTTGATCTGGCAAGACAATACAGTGACCATAACACATAGATATATGTTTGTTTCATGCTTTTATTATGTACTTATTTTCAATAGAAGACATGTTACTTTTGAAGGAAATATGCCCTAGAGGCAATAATAAAGTTGTTATATTATATTTACTTATTCATGATAAAGTTTTATTATTCATGCTAGAATTGTATTGATCAGAAACCTTAATACATGTGTGGAAACATAAACAAACATAGTGTCCCTAATAAGACTCTACTAGACTAGCTCGTTGATCAAAGATGGTTAAGGTTTCCTAACCATGGAAATGAGTTGTCATTTGATAACGGGATCACATCATTAGGAGAATGAATTGATGGACAAGACCCATCTATTAGCTTAGCATAATGATCGTTCGGTTTTATTGCTATTGCTTTCTTCATGTCAAATACATATTCCTTCGACTATGAGATTATGCAACTCCCGGATACCGGAGGAAGGCCTTGTGTGCTATCAAACGTCACAACGTAACAGGCTGATCATAAATATGCTCAATAGGTATCTCAGAAGGTGTCTGTTGAGTTGGCATAGATCAAAATTAGGATTTGTCACTCCAAGTATCGGAGAGGTATCTCTGGGCCCTCTCGGTAATACACATCATAAACTTGCAAGCAAATGACTAAGGAGTTAGTCACGAGATGATGTATTACAGAACAAGTAAAGAGACTTTCCGATAAAGAGATTGAACTAGGTATGAAGATACCGACGATCAAATCTCAGGCAAGTAACATACCAATGGGCAAAGGGAATTACGTATGTTGTCATAACGGTTCGACCTATAAAGATCTTCATAGAATATGTACGAGCCAATATGGGCATCCAGGTTCCTCTATTGGTTATTGACCGAAGAGGTGTCTCGGTCATGTCTACATAGTTCTCGAACCCGTAGGGTCCGCACGCCTAACGTTCGATGATGATATAGTATTATATGAGTCATGTGATTTGGTGACCGAATGATGTTCGGAGTCCCGGATGAGATCATAGACATGACAAGGAGTCACGCAATGGTCGAGAGGTAAATATTGATATATAGGACGATGGTATTCAGACACCGGAAGTGTTCCGGAGGGTACCGGGTACATATCAGGTCACCGGAAGCAGTTCCGGGCACCCCCGGCAAAAGATATGGGCCTTATGGGCCAAGAGGGGAAACGCACCAGCTACAAGGGGCTGGTGCACCCCCCATATGGGCCGGCCAAGGTGGAGAAGGAAAGGGGAAGGAGGAAAGGAAAGAAAGGGAATAGGATTCCCCCTTCCTCCCCCCTTCCCCCCTCTCATATATATGGCAGGGGGGCGCGCGGCTTGGGAGGAGCCCAAGTAGGATTCTGTCCTACTTGGGGTGCATCCTGGCCTCTCCCCTCCCCCTCCCACCTATATATATGTGGTGGGGGTGCCCCGAGCACACCCCAGATAATTGCCTAGCCGTGTGCGGCGCCCCCTTCCATAGTTTACTCCCCCCGGTCATATTTTCGTAGAGCTTAGGCGAAGCCCTGCGGAGATCACTTCACCATCACCGTCACCACGCCATCGAGCTGAGGAACTCATCTACTACCTCGATGTCTTGCTCGATCAAGAAGGCGAGGGACGTTACCGAGCTGAATGTGTGCAGAACTCGGACGTGTCATATGTTCGGTACTCGATCGGTGGATCGCGAAGAAAGTTCGACTACATAGACTGTGTTGTGAAACGCTTCCTCTTAAGGTCGACGAGGGTACGTAGACACACTCTCCCCCTTGTTTTTCCATGCAACGATTCCCAACAGTGGCATCATGAGCCAGGTCTATGCGTAGATGATATGCATGAGTAGAACACAAAGCGTTATGGGCAGTGATAGTCGTACTGCTTACCACCAACGTCTTATTTTGATTTGGCAGTATTGCATGATGAAGCGGTCCGGACCAACCTCTTACATGTCCACGTACATTAGACCGGTTCCACCGACAGACATGCAACTAGTTTTGCATAAAGGTGGCTAGCGGGTGTCTGTTTATCCTACTTTAGTTGAATCAAATTTGACTACGGCCGGTCCTTGAAGAAGGTTAAAACAACAGACTTGACAAAACACCGTTGTGGTTGTATGCGTAGGTAAGAACGGTTCTTGCTAGAAGCCCGTAGCAGCCACATAAAACTTGTAACAACAAAGTAGAGGACGTCTAACTTGTTTTTGTAGGGTATGTTCTGACGTGATATGGTCAAGACATGATGAGATATACATTATTGTATGAGATGATCATGTTCTGTAAGATATGTGGCAACCGGTAGGAGCCATATGGTTGTCTCTTTATTGTATGAAATGCATACGCCATGTAATTGCTTTACATTATCACTATGAGTTAACAATAGTTGTAGAAGCAATAGTTGGCAAGACGACCACGACGCTATGATGGAGATCAAGGTGTCGAGCCGATGACGATGGAGATCATGACGATGCTTTGGATGGATATCAAAAGCAAAGGTGATGGCCATATCATCACATATTTGATTACAGAGATGGCTGGGAACACTGGAGACCGAAAGGTCGAACGTGAATCATATAGTAGAATGATCAACATAGAGATGTTCACCATTGATGACTACCCCATCTCACGTGATGATTGGACATGGGTTAGTTGATTTGGATCATGTATCACTAGATGACTTGAGGGATGTCTATTTTAAGTGGGATTTTCTTAAGTAATTTGATCAATTGAACTTAATTTATCAAGAACTTAGTCCTGATAGTATTTGCATATCTATGTTGTAGATCAATGGCCCATGCTAGAAAGCTAAGTTAAAAGATGATGGTAGCAACTACACGGACTGGGTCTGTAACTTGAGGATTATCATCATTGATGCACAAAAGAATTATGTCCTTGATGCACCTCTAGGTGAAAGGCATGCTACAGGAGCAGATGCTGATGTTTTGAACATCTGGCAAGCTCGATCTGATGACTACCCGATAGTTCAGTGTGCCATGCTTTACGGCTTAGAACCGGGACTTCAAAGATGTTTTAAACGTCATGGAGCATATGAGATGTTCCAGGAGTTGAAGTTAATATTTCAAGAAAATGCTCGGGTTGAGAGATATGAAGTCTCCAACAAGTTATATAGCTGCAAGATGGAGGAGAACAATTTGAGCAGTGAACACATACTCAAAATGTCTG
Organism: Triticum aestivum; assembly: GCF_018294505.1. Classification (NCBI taxonomy): domain Eukaryota; kingdom Viridiplantae; phylum Streptophyta; class Magnoliopsida; order Poales; family Poaceae; genus Triticum; species Triticum aestivum. The sequence continues at coordinate 85,661,325 of NC_057801.1, read as the reverse complement.
CGTATTACAATCACTTGACTCGGCTGGGAGTTGATCTTCAGTTAATTGTGTTATTCATAGAGTTATTCAATCACTGCCACCAAGCTAAATAGGCTTCGTAATGAACTATAATATGCAAGGGATGAACAGAACAATCCCCGAGCTCTTCGCAATCTTAAGGGTGCGGAGGTAGGAATCAAGAAGGAGCATCAAGTGTTGATGGTTAACAAGACCACTAGTTTCAAGAAAAAGGGCAAGGGAAAGAAAGGGAACTTCAAGAAGAATGGCAAGCAAGTTTCCACTCCTGGGAAGAAGTCCAAATCTAGACCCAAGCCTAAAACTGAGTGCTTCTACTGCAAAGGGACTGGTCGTTGGAAGCGGAACTGCCCCAAGTATTTGGCGGATAAGAAGGATGGAAAAGTGAACAAAGGTGTATTTGGTATACATGTTATTGATGTGTACCTTACAAATGCTCATAGTAGCACCTGGGTATTTGATACTAGTTCCGTTGGTCATATTTGTAACTCGAAATGGGAGCTACGGATTAAACGAAGATTGGCTAAGGACGAGGTGACGATGCACGTCGGGAATGGTTCCAAGGTTGATGTGATCATCGTCGGCACGCTACCTCTACATCTACCTTCGGGATTAGTTTTAGACCTGAATAATTGTTATTTGCTGCCAGCGTTGAGCATGTACATTATATCTAGATGTTGTTCAATGTGAGACGGTTATTCATTTAAATCTGACATAATGGTTGTTCTATTTATATGAGTAATATCTCTTATGGTCATGCACCCTTGAAGAGTGGTCTATTTCTGTTGAATCTTGATTGTGGTGATACACATATTCATAATATTGATGCCAAAAGATGCAAAGTTGATAATGATAGTGCAACATATTTGTGGCACTGTCGTTTAGGTCATATTGGTGTAAAGCGCATGATCTTTGTTGCCAAGAATGGAACCTTTCTAGAGAAGGAGTTTCTCTCAAAATAAGTGAGTGCAATGAAAGTAGAACTTGATGAGGTAATTATACCTTCTCTCAAACTGGAAAGTAGCACATCAGTGAAATCCGTTCCCGGGATGCCGACACCAACTAGTGAGGAAGCTAACGATGATGATCATGAAACTTCAGATCAAGTTACTACTGGACCTTGTAGGTCGAACAGAGCATGTTCCGCACCAGAGTGGCACGGCAATCCTGTCCTGCAAGTCATGTTACTAGACCATGATGAACCTACGAACTATGAGGAAGCTATGATGAGCCCAGATTCTGACAGATGGCTTGAGGCCATGAAATCTGAGATAGGTTCCATGTATGAGAACAAAGTGTGGACTTGCCCAATGATTGGCAAGCCATAGAGAATAAATGGATCTTCAAGAAGAAGACTGACGTTGATGGTAATGTTACTCTCTACAAAGCTCGACTTGTCGCAAAAGGTTTTTGACAAGTTCAAGGGGTTGACTATGATGAGACTTTCTCACCCATAGCGATGCTTTAGTCCGTCCCAATCATGTTAGCAATTGCCGCATTTTATGATTATGAAATCTGGCAAATGGACGTCAAAACTGCATTCCTTAATGGATTTCTTAAAGAAGAGTTGTATATGATGCAACCAGAAGGTTTTGTTGATCCTAAAGGTGCTAGCAAAGTGCACAAGCTCCAGTGATCTATCTATGGACTGGTGCAAGCATCTCGGAGTTGGAATATACGCTTTGATGAGGTGATCAAAGCATATGGTTTTACAAGAAAGTGAGTGGGAGCTCTGTAGCATTTCTAATATTATATGTAGATGACATATTGTTGATTGGAAATGATATAGAATTTCTGGATAGCATAAAAGGATACTTGAATAACAATTTTTCAATGAACGACCTCGGTGAAGCTGCTTATATATTGGGCATGAAGATCTATAGAGATAGATCAAGATGTTTAATAGGACTTTCACAAAGCACATACCTTGATAAACTTTTGAAGAAGTTCAGAATGGATCAGTCAAAGATAGGGTTCTTGACTGTGTTACAAGGTGTGAGGTTGAGTCAGACTCAATGCCCAACCACTGCAGAAGATAGAGAGAAAATGAAATTCATTCCCTATGCCTCGGTCATAGGTTCTATCATGTATGCTATGCTGTGTGCCAGACTTGATGTGTGCCTTGCCATAAGTCTGGCAGGGAGGTTCCAAAGTAATCCAGGAGTGGAACACTGGACAGCGGTCAAGAACATCGTAGAGTACCTAAAAAGGACAAAGGATATGTTTCTCGTTTATGGAGGTGACAAAGAGCTCGTCGTAAATGGTTACGTTGATTCTAGCTTTGACACCAATCCAGATGACTCTAAGTCACAACCCGGATATGTATTTATATTGAATGGTGGAGCTATCAGTTGGTGCAATTCCAAGAAGAGCATCGTGGCGGGATCTACGTGTGAAGCGGAGTACATAGCTGCTTCGGAAGGAGCAAATGAAGGAGTCTAGATTAAGGAGTTCATATCCGATCTGGGTGTAATACCTGGTGCATCGGGTCCAATTAAAATCTTTTGTGACAACCCCGGAGCAATTGCCTTGGCGAAGGAATCAAGGTTTCACAAGAGAACCAAACACATCAAGAGATGCTTCAACTCCATTCGTGAACAAGTCAAGGATGGAGACATAGAAATTTGCAAGATACATATGGATCTGAATGTGGTAGACCCATTGACTAAGCCTCTTCCGCGAGCAAAACATGATCAGCACCAAGACTCCATGGGTGTTAGATTCATTACTATGTAATCTAGATTATTGACTCTAGTGCGAGTGGGAGACTGAAGGAAATATGCCCTAGAGGCAATAATAAAGTTGTTATTTTATATTTCCTTATTCATGATAAAGGTTTATTATTCATGCTAGAATTTTATTGATCAGAAACCTTAATACATGTGTGAATACATAAACAAACATAGTGTCCCTAGTAAGCCTCTACTAGACTAGCTTGTTGATCAAAGATGGTTAAGGTTTCCTAACCATGGACATGAGTTGTCATTTTCCAAAGGAATCACATCATTAGGAGAATTATGTTATGGACAAGACCCATCCGTTAGCTTACCATAATGATCGTTCAGTTTTATTGCTATTGCTTTCTTCATGTCAAATACATATTCCTTCGACTATGAGATTATGCAACTCCTGAATACCGAAGGAAGGCCTTGTGTGCTATCAAACAACACAGCATAACTAGGTGATTACAAAGATGCTCTACGGGTATCTCCGAAGGTGTCTGTTGAGTTGGCATAGATCAAGATTAGGATTTGTCACTCCGAGTATCAGAGAGGTATCTCTGGGCCCTCTCGGTAATACACATCATAAGCTTGCAAGCAAACGACTAAGGAGTTAGTCATGAGATGATGTATTAGGGAACAAGTAAAGAGACTTGCCGGTAATGAGATTGGACTAGGTAGGAAGATACAGATGATCGAATCTCGGGCAAGTAACATACTGATGGACCAAGGGAATTACATATGTTGTCATAACAGTTTGACCAATTAAGATCTTAGTATAATATGTAGGAGCCAATATGGGCGTCCAGGTTCCGCTATTGGTTATTGACCAGAGAGGTGTCTTGGTCATGTCTACATAGTTCTCGAACCCGTAGGGTCCACACACTTAACGTTCGATGATGATATAGTATTATATGAGTTCTGTGATTTGGTGACCAAATGTTGTTCGGAGTCGCAGATGAGTCAAGGACACGAGGAGTCTCTAAATGGTTGAGAGGTAAAGATTGATATATAGGACGATGATATTCGGACACCGGAAGTGTTCCGGAGGGTACCGGGTACATATCGGGTCATCGGAAGGGGTTCTGGGCACCCCTGGCAAAAGATATGGGCCTTATGGGCCAAGAGGGGAAACGCACCAGCCACAAGGGGCTGGTGCGCCCCCCATATGGGTCGACCAAGGTGGAGAAGGAAAGGGGAAGGAGAAAAGGAAAGAAAGGGAATAGGATTCCCACTTGCTTCCCCCTCCCCCCCTCTTTGCTTCCCCCTGTGATATATATGGCAGGGGGCGCGGCTTGGGAGGAGCCCAAGTAGGATACGATCCTACTTGGGCTGCCTCCTGGCCTCTCCCCTCCCCCTCCCACCTTTATTTATTGGTGGGGGCGCCCCTAGCTCACACCCAACAATTGCCTAGCCGTGTGCAGCGCCCCCTTCCACCGTTTACTTACCCCGATCATATTTTCGTAGTGCTTAGGCGAAGCCCTACAGAGATCACTTCACCATCACCGTCACCACGCCGTCGTGCTGATGAAACGCATCTACTACCTCGACGTCTTGCTGGATCAAGAATGCGAGGGACGTCATCGAGCTAAACGTGTGAAGAACTCGGAGGTGTCGTACGTTTGGTACTCGATCAGTGGATCGCAAAGAAAGATTGACTACATCGACCGCATTGTGAAACGTTTTCGCTTACGGTCTACAAGGGTACGTAGACACACTCTCCCCCTCGTTGTTATGCATCTTCATGGATAGATCATTGTGTGTGCATAGAATTTGTTTGTTTTTCCCTGCAACGATTCCCAACAAGTTTAATCATGTGCACCTTACTACTGAATTGGTTTACCAATATGAGTTTCACATACTACATGCTAAACCTGTTATGTGTCTGCTTGTTTCTTGTTTTAGAATGTTGACTGAATATTGTAGAAGAGTACCCCATTAAGCAATGGTAAAGGAAATAATGCATATAAGGTTCAAGATAGTGAGACAACCTTGTTGGTCTCCAGCAAAGCTCATAAAATAGATAAGGTAAAATATCTTGAAGATAGTGAGACGACCCTAAGATCCTGTCTTGATGTAGTGTTCCAGTTACTCGCCACTATTGCTGGCATAAGCTCTTCGAACTCATTACCTGAATCAGTTCGGCTTCTTCAGTATCAACTACAAGCTAAAAGACATTAATCAGTTGTGCAGCGACAAGAAGACGGAGGACTGAGGAAGTCCCTGCAGAATTCAGATGCATACTTTCTGGTGCAACAGCAAGCATTGGAGGATTTTAGCGCCAAACAAGAGAAAGCTAATCAGCTTTCTTAGCTTATTGTCAGCATGGTGGATACCCAGGATAACATTTCTTGAGCTCTCCTTAAGTTGTTTCAGTTGTGGACTTGTTTTGCTGCCGCGTTTATTTGCACTGGTGGCCAACTTAGACGTCCAGTATATATAATATGCTGCTTTGTTGTTCCCTATATTTGCACTGGTGGTGAACTTTGATGCTGAGTGAATGTAATCTATATAATAGCCACAATAGCCTAGCATTAGTTGCTTGCTTATTTATTTCCCTATAGTCTTCTTTATTTGTTTGCTTGTAGTTACTGCAGTTCTTTTTCCTCGGTTTGCTTATGTCCGCAATAACCATGGTCACATACGGGCCGTGGTAACCATGAGCCTCCAACGGGATGTAGGATCTGTGTCCCTCCTATGGGTCGTATTATCCATGGGCCACACTTGGGTCGTACTGTTCATAGAACAAAACCGGGCCGCAATATGGGCTATAAATGGGCCAAAATTGGAACCGTCTGTTTATGGGCCCAGACCATAACGGGTTGTTAATAGGCCAAAAGACATCACATGCTTAATTTTATCAATAGGCATAACAGTTCGTTTATGGGCCGGAATACATGATGAGATAAAAAGGGCCCAATGGGTTAACGGACCACAAATGGACCGATTGTTACCACAGCCTAAATTTAGTCCGTTACCAGAACAGGCCAGTAACGGACTATAAGTAATCATGGGCCAGAATGAGCCTAAGAATTTATGGGCCCTTAGAAGGCCGGAAGTTAACACGGGTTGTAAACTGCCCAACTAAATCATGGGTCATTAATGGGTCCAAAGCAATTTGTTGTTCATTATGGGCCAGAATCACCATGGGCCGGTAAAGGGCCCGGAGATACAAAAGGCGTTATATGGGCCGAAAGAAGTCACGGTCCATACTTGGGGCGCAAGTGACAATGGGCTAGAATCATATTGCACGGCCCACATGATGATAACCCACAAGTATAGGGGATCGCAACAGTTTTCGAGGGTAGAGTATTCAACCCAAATTTATTGATTCGACACAAGGGGAGCCAAAGAATATTTGCAAGTATTAGCAGTTCAGTTTTCAATTCAACAACAACTAGAGAACTAAATATCTGTAGTAAAGTGATCAGTAGCACATTAATATGATAGTTTGCTAGCAGCGATAGCAATAGCAATAGTAACGATAATAGTAGCGGTAGCAGTTTTATAGTGATTAAAACAGCAGCAACAACAACAATAGTAACTTAGCAAGATCAATATGCAAACATCATAGGTATTGGATCAGTGATGGATAATTATGTTGGATGACATTCATCATGTAATAGTTATAACCTAGGGCGACACAGAACTAGCTCCAATTCATCAATTTAATGTAGGCATGTATTCCTTATATAGCCATATGTGCTTATGATAAGAACTTGCATGACATCTTTTTTCCTACCCTCTCGTGGCAGCGGGGTCCATAAGGAAACTAAGGGATATTAAGGCCTCCTTTTAATAGAGAACTAGAACAAGAAAGTAAGTGGGAGCATGATAATATTTCTAAACACTATATGTACATGACATATTGTTGATTGGAAGTTATGTAAATTTCTTGACACGAATTAAGACTTTATTGAAACTAGTTTTTCAGTAAAATACTTAGGTAATGAATAGTCTTGGTATTAGACATAATGATCAATGGAGATAATAGTGTCTAATCGGACTTAGCAAAAATACATATTGACAGAATATTAAAGCAGTTTAGTATGTAAAATTGTTGATCATAGGACAACAATGAAAAATTTTGTTAAGGATTAACAACATGTTTCTCACACACAGAGAAAATTAAGAGATTGTTGGAAGGAGTTAAATCAATGAAGGCTCGTTGTAAGTAGTACATCAATAAAATCTTCATCTATGTTCCAAGAGATTTTTTGATTTCAAACTAAAAGTGATTTATGGTGGCACAGTAAGTTGGAATTGGTACAAAAAGTTACTGTGGTGAATTGTATAACATAAGGCTAAGTATATTATTGCTTTAGAAGAAAAAATGAAGGGTGATGAATCAAAAGTTCATTCGTGAGCTTGGTATGGTTTCTAGATGATTGTATCATTGGAACACTATTCTTAATAGTGGTTCCATAACTCAGTCTAAGGAATCAAAGGTTCTACCAATGATTCAATATATATACAAAGCCAGTTTCACACAAATTATGAATTCTTGTGAAAGCATTATAGATTCATAGAAATGCAAATGATACATGCGAATCTGAAGTTGTCAGATTCGATAGGACAAAGTCGATCTATACCACTTGCAAAGCATGGACTGACAACGGATTGCCATTGGTGTAAGTTAAAAGTGCTAACTAGATTACTGACTCTAGTGCAAGTGGGGGACTATTGGAAATATGCCCTAGAGGCAATAATATTGTATTATTATATTTCCATTTTCCATAGTCAAGAGTTTATATTCCATGCTATAACGGTTATGATCCTGGAATATGTGATTCAATGGAAAACTCATATGCACGTGTGGAATGATAAACGGTAAACAATAGGTTCCCGGTCTTGCCTCTAAGACCGGCTCAAGTGTTGTTGGTGATCAACTTTTCCAGATCTTAGGATATCATTAAGTGTAACCATAGTCCTAAAACAACATTGAGGGTATGACATTAGAAGAACGATCATATTGAATCGACCATACTTGTCTGTTATACTATGTGATTATTGTTGGGTTCTATGGTAGGGTGCGCCAACTACAAATTAAAAATTTCCTACACGCAGAACAACCTGGAACATGCTACGGGAGATGGATCATAGTTCGTTACCACTAGACGCGTAGTGTCGTGCAGCGGAAGAAGAGTTGGGGCGGCGCATCCGTGTGGATCGTCTCCTCCTCGTCCGATCTCCCTCGAACAACTGGTCGTCCGATCCCACGTACAAGTTCACCAGAGCGGCGCAAGTGCACCGCCTCTAATGGTATCCGCGTGTGCAAGAGGAACACCATGCGGCGGACTCCTAGTTCCAATCACACAGTCGGCGGCGAGTGGAGGTGGCTATTCGCAACACATGCAAACCCTAGCGACAGCGCCGAAGTGATCAACCCCATGAGTGTGCCGCACCTCCAGTTTATATAGGCGTCCGTCGCGGGCTCAACACTTGGGCCTCGCACGGACCCTAAAGCCCACAAGTCTACTCGGCCACAATCCGAATATAGCTCGGATCACATCCGACCAGTGTCCTTGTATCCGACATCGTAGGTTCCTTCCCTTAAGCGCGCGACCCCTTAGGTTCAAGTCAGCTTGGTCGCAGTTCGGATCACCTCCGAACTGCACGGTTGGTAGCGGCCTCTAGCAAGGCATGCCGAATATTAAGCAGACCATGAAGCGGGTTAGGCGAACCTGTACAACATACTTTTGTTCCCTTTACCACACGATATATGTTGTCGGGCTCAAGGCGAGTCTGTCATCCTTGTGGTAGCCCAACCTCTTTCTCGTTCCAGTGATGCCGACCACTATCTGGATTATCTCATAATCCTTGTGGCATGGCCATGCTTATCCTGGTCGGATCACACGAGGGGCCCAGAGTATATCTCTCCTACTCGGAGGGGCAAATCCCATCTTGCTCGACCATGTATCGCAGCATGGGTCTGGACAAGCTTGAAACCTACCTTTGTAACTACCCAGTTACGGAGTAGCATTTGGTCGGCCCAAAGCAGGTCTGTCACCATCCCGAGTACATGCGCCAGCTCAGGTCTTAGGACATAGAACATATGTTGTACCAGAGACTCACAAATGACATATCATTGTGTCTCATAGTTGGGTCTGTCCGACTCGGAGCTTATCTCGACTCGGATCCAGCTATGTATAATCCAGCCAGATCTTTCCAAGTCCATATTATCCGGTTAGCATCCAATGCTCCATGGCTAGTGAGACCGAGCCATCGACCGTGTCATATGCTAGTCTAGTCAACTGTGCGTCCACACAGCCCTTTCGACTAGGGACCTTTTAGGAAAGTCATCACACAATCTATAGTCCCACAAACAAGTCACGTACTTGTGGATACACATGATTGATAATGTCCAAGGACTATCTTTATTCATAAACACATAGGAAATATCGTCATACATGATTGCCTCTAGGGCATATCTCCAACAATTATTTCACCAATATACTTTCAAAGTGATGCTTTAGACATTGTGGCTTTCACACTGAAAAAGGAGCACCATCAAATTTATTGAAATAAGTGCTACTTTGTTGGTTGTCCCAAATAGTTGGGTATTCCTCTATCACTACGCCAAGGCAAAGTGTTGCAATAGAGTGCGGAAGTTTGAAGAAAATGTTTTCTACAAAAGAGTGAGTGGGAGGAAAGTGCAAATCGACAAGATTGTGGAATCTTCATAATCAACTCAAAGAAAAGAAACACTGGAAGTAATTCTAGAATTTCTTACTGCGACTGATACAAAAGCCTCTACATGAGATATAGAGACTATCACTACTGGAATCAGGATCTTTGCCATCAGGTAGCTCTTTTTCACCTGCTAGCTGACGACAAAGAAGGTCTTTGCCATCAGCTTACAGAAAGCTGACGGGAAAGAAAGAGCGGACGGCAAAGTGGGTGTTTGGTGTCAGCCTGCTCTTTGTCGTCTGCTAGCAGATGGCATAGAAGCTTTACCATCTGCTAGAAGACGGCAAAGAGGGAGGGTGGCCCACTATCAAGAACCGCCTAACGGCCACTTTCTTTGCGATCTGCTAGCAGAAGGCAAAGAATCTTTGCCGTCTACTAGCAGAGTGCAAAGAAAGTGGCTAAACTAACATCCGTTAGCTAGGCTCTTTGTCAACTGCTAGCAGACGACAAAGAGCTATGACCTAACTAAAAAGCGGCCAGCCCCACCCTCTTTCTCTCCCTCCCCTCACCACACTTGCGCCGCCGCCCCCGTGCCTGAGCCGCCCCCGTCGCCCCGGTGCTCCGCCCTACCGCCCCGGCCACCTCGTCGCCCTGCCCAGCCCCACCGCGTCGCGACAGCCCGGACTCCCTGGCGCGCCGCCTCATTGCCCCGAGCCGCCCTGCCCCGCCCTGTAGCCCCAGCGCTCAGGCCACCCGCCGCCTCCTCCACCATCACCGGAGCGAAGGTGAGATTTTTTTTCTATTGTTCTTTGTTGTTTAGGTTTATGTGTTATTAATAGGTTTAGGTTAGTGATAGGTTTAGGTTAGTGCTAGGTTTAGGTTTAGATAATTAGAAGAATAAGAAAGTCGAAAAAAGAAGAATAAGTAGAAGAAGAGGAAAAAGGAAAAAAAGAGGAGGGTCATGGATCGCCGGTCGCGGAGGGGAGAGATGGTGGAGCCAGTGGGTCCCGCCGGTCCCGACGCCATCACCCATGCCGAGAATCCCCCGGTCCGAGTGTTAACCCGTCAACCGTGAGTCGCCATACCAGAGGGAGCCCGGGGATGAGCGGGTTAGGGGGTTCCTCGACGTTGATGGAACCCTAAATAGCAAGTATCATTGGTGCGAGATACATGTGGTCGTCGGTGTCGAACACTACATCCGCGTCCCACAAGTGACGCCGGTGTCCGGCGTCCCGCAACAACAGTTCTCGGGGTCGATGGTGGTCGAACACCTATGCAAATTTGTCTTGCAGCCTCAGCGATGACGATTAAAAGCCAAGTGTTGAAACTTGAAACACCCAAAATGACTCAAGTCGGTTTGGTTGTTTGAAGTTTCAAAACTTTGCTTTAATCCTCATCACAGAGGCTGCCAGACAAATTCGCCAAGGTGTTCAACCGTCATCGACCCCTAGAACTATTGTTGCAGGATGCCTAGCGTCGGTGTCACTTGTGGGATGTGGATCTAGTGTTCAACGCCGAGCGCCACATGTATCTCGCACCGACGATACTTGCTATTTAGGGTTCCATCGACAACGAGGAACCCCCTAACCCGCTCGTCATGTTGTAAATATTGCTATGTTACTCATCTTTCGATTCAGATGTGCAGTTTTTTTGTCGCTGCAAGGGTCTAGTGTTCGACGAGCTCCACCCCTGCATTCGTGGGTGAGCACAAATGACATATCCTCCTCCCCCCTTCATTTACTCTGTTCTGGTCTTCGTGCCGATGAAACTTGCTAGCTATAGGTGTCTTCAATCATCAGTATGTGTGACCACTATGCATCTCCCATTCGCAAGGGTTACATCTATAAATATGCATGCATTTGCATATTTATAACCATCATTCTTTTGAATTGTCCAATGTTATCCATGGTCAGCCCAAGTATGTGTAGATTGGGTTCATTTTCCCATATGCTCTGCTCCGGATCCGATGCAGAATTTCCTCAGTGCCTCCCTGTTGTTCTCCGGGTACACATCATCTCTGCTTATTGCCGAGACATGTATCAGGAGAACAGTGGGGAGGTGCTCCCGAAATTTTGCGTTGGATCCAGAGCAGAGCATGGGAAAACGAACCCAATCTACACATACCCGGGTGGGATTAGGACCTATCTTTACCTATTAGCATCTAGGTTGCATGGACGTAATAAAAGTGACAAACTCCATTAACTGATGAATATATACATGTTGATTTATATATATATATTTATTATGTGTCCAATAGCTAGGCAAGATTAGTGATCGTGTGTGGATGTACACATGTCACACTAGTCATAAAGACATGACTATTGAATGGTTAACAAAAAACCAAGGGGTTTCTGAGAGCCACATTTGCAAATGGCTAGAGGACAACCTGGTGCCCCTGTGTCAGGTGCAACAATTGGCACAAGAGGACAGAGGATGAAATGGGCAAACACCTGCAAAAGAGGGGTTTTATGCCAGATTATACGATGTGGACATTTCATGGCAAGTCTTCTCAACGTGCCAGAGCTGAGGTGCTTCCTCGTCGCACCGATGACATTGGTACCAGGATGCAAGACATGGTTCAAGACTTTGATGATGCTCGGGACTTGGACAATGAGATGGAGGAATCTGCAAAGGCCTTCAAGGAAATGTTGGGGTCTTCAAAATGTCCTCTCCACGAGCACACTGAGCTTTGTCAGCTGGATGCCATCTCACAGATAATGGCTAATGGACGCTGAATTGAGTCAAGTTTATGGACTTGTAGGCTAATTCAGAGTTTATGGACACTGAATTGAGACAAGTCGCTAATGGTTTTGACTTTAAGGTCCATTCATTTGGAAAATACGACATCAACGGGTATCGCCTTTGTACCTATGGCAAAGAGCTATCTATGGCCGACCGAAAGTCTACAAATTGTTCTATCTCTGCTATCGGCGAAGGACATACCGAGTATTATGGAAGAGTTGAAGCAGTTTATGAACTTCAATTCTATGGTGCAAACCCACCAAACGTCATAGTCTTCACATGTTATTGGTTCCAGCCAAAGGAGACTAGAAGGACTCATGAACATATAGGGCTAGTGGAAATCAAAAAAAGCACCCATTTGGATGTTCCCGATGTCTATATTATGGCTAAACAGGCAACCTAGGTTTTCTATATACCGTGGGCCTGTTAAAGTGATCCAAATCTCAATGGTTGGGATGTCGTTTATGAAGTGTCGCCACGTGTTATACCACCTCCCTGCAATGAAGAGTATTATGAACCTCACATTAACCTAGACACATATGAAGGAGAATTCTTCCAAGAAACACATCTTTCCAAAAAAAACATTTCAAGAACCGCTCTACTTCACCAAGAACATTGAAGTAGACAGCTACAGTGAACCCAACTTCACCCCTCAGCTGTAACAAGAAGAGCCTGAACTAGAAGAGGTTACTCCTGCAGATGACCTTCCACATGATGATGCATTTATTAATGATGATGATGAGCACGTCATTACTGATAGTGATGATGATGATGATGCATTTATTGATCTCGAAGCATTTATTGAACCCGACAATCCAAATTATTATTAGGTATTCAATTTTTTATGTTGTACTTGATTTATATAGTTACTTGTATGATTGTATGATTTATATAGTTACTTGTATAATTTTCTTACTTTGTATGATTGTTTGTTATACATGGTGCCATGGTCTCGATATCCGTCCCTGTCGGCCGTAGCCCGGTTTATGATTTGGATGTGGTATATTCTATTTTATAACTATTAGTTGCATTTCGCATTTATGACAATTATGGCCATCAAGTTGACATAGAGATATTTTTATCTAGGAGGTATGTGAACCGGAATTTGCAAACGACCGTCTTGTCGAGAAGTTAAATTTAGTTGAAAAAAATGAGTATTTGAAAGAAAAAAATTAAAGGATTGAAGAAGAGAAGATAATTGGAGTTGTATGTTATCGATGTCGTCGATGATCAAAAGATGAAGATGAATGTAGTGCGCTTGAAGATGTATGAAATGCGCTTGAAGATTAAGAAGTTTAGAAAATATGCCATTCATAATGAGGCTTGGCATCATTATGCCGTTGGATCAATTGTTAGCTTAGTTGCGATCTTCATCGCATTTGTTGTGATGAGGGTAAGTTTTCTCTAGTGTTGCTTAACAAATGCATACTTAGCTTACTTTCCTCCTAAATGGCATAATTACCTAAGTTTGACAAAAAAATGAGCTACACTTAGCTTCTTCAGTTCATTTATGACATACTTAGCATACTAAGGTAAAAAATGGCATGATAATCTTTGTTACCTCCAAAATGATATAGACTTAGCTTATTTTCCTCGAAAATGACATAATAACCTTACTAAGCTCCAAAATGACCTATTTACCTAGCTTAGCTCTAAAATGACCTACACTTAGCATTTTTACCTAGCTTAGCAATAAAATGGCATTCTTACCTACCTTAGTTAGAAGAAGAAGAAGATAAAGAAGAGGGGAGGAGAAAAAGAAAGAGGAGAAAAAAGTTGCTTCTTCTTCCTTTATTTCTTCTTCTTCTTCTTCTTCTTCTTCTTTCTCTTCTTCTTCTTCTAGCTAGCCTTCTTCTTCTTATTCTTCTTCTTCTTCTTCTTCTTCTTCTTCTTCTTCTTCTAACTTTCTTCTTTCCCGATTTGTAGATTTGCTTTAGATGAGGAAGCTTGCGTTGATGGAGTCTACTCTTCTCTTTATGCTTCCTTCTTGTTTTCATTTTGTAGGATGAACAATGTCAAACTTGGTACCTATATATGTATGTATGGATGAAACCATTGTATGCTTGTTGTTGGATATGTTGGGTAGCTATATCTGTTGCATATGGACTTTTGATTTGCTATGTATATGTGTTGGATGATCAAATCCATATGGCAAGGATATGATTTGGTATGTATATGTCTTGGTATGCTTGTCAAAAGTATTTTCATATGTGTGTGGGTGTGTGTGTGTCTCTCTCTCTATATATATATCTGTGAAATTCTATGAAATTGAATGATTTGAAGAAAAACAGAAAAAACAGGGGCTATACAGGATCTTTGTAGTCTGCTGGCAGACGGCAAAGACCATTGTATTTGCCGTCTGCCAGTGGATGGCAAATTAGCCAAATAGGCCAGCCCCCAGGTGCTGCAATGTGACTTGCTATGTTGTCCGCTGGCAGAGTGCAAAGATGCAAAGGTCTTTGCCGTCTGCCAACAGACGGCAAAGCACACCGTTAACCCTTTAATGGACCTAAGCTGACACATGTGTCGTCCAGGCCCTTTGCCGTCTGCTGGCGGACGGCAAAGACCTTTGCATCTTTGTCGTCCGCCAACAGACGGCAAAGAGCCCTTTGTTGTAGCCTGTTCAGCCGGATGTTTTGTTGTCTGCTGGCTGATGACAAAGGCCTTTGCCGTTCGCCAAGCATGCCTTTGTTGTCAACCATGGCAGGCGGAAAAGTTCTTGATTCCTGTAGTGTATGGTCGAACTTGCAGCTGAACTATATAGGTTGGGAAAATTCGTGCAGACCTTTGTGGTATGTAGACGAAATATTATTGGGAAAACAATGAACCTATAAATCATGCATAGAGAAGCGTTGATGGGCCCTGACTTTGGAAATTGGCTATGTGCCAACATAATCTGAGATAGTATCCATTCACATAATTCAAGCTTATAACTTGATGGACCCTTAGAAAGACTTAGAGTCTAAAGAATAGTAATGGATCTATAAACTGCAAAGATAAAAATGTTTATAATCCTTGACTTGTTACAAATAGTTTATGACAAGATCAAATAATAGACTATGACGAGATTGTCCCATCATAGCAATACTTAAAGTTAGTTCAGGTTAAACTAGCAAATATTAAATATTTGAATTATGAGATAAGACAGATGGATGTCAAAATGATTCCATGAGATGGAAATAGAACCAAGGTTGTATGTTTGATACGATCCAAGGCAATTTTGTCGATCCAAAGGATGCTAGTAAGTATGCAGACTTCAAGAGATCATGTAATGATCTGAAGCAAGCATAGTGGGGTTGGAATATTCGTACTGATGAAATGGTTAAATAAATTGATTTCATCTAGTAAAGCAAAGATGCTTGTATTTACAAGAAAGTAAGTGGGAGCATGATAATATTTCTAAACACTATCTGTACATGACATATTGTTGATTGGATTTTATGTAAATTTCTTGACACAAATTAAGACTTTATTGAAACTAGTTTTTTAGTAACATACTTAGGTAATGAATAGTCTTGGTATTATACATAGTGATCAATGGAGATAATAGTGTCTAATGGGACTTAGCCAAAATACATATTGACAGAATATTAAAAGCAGTTTAGTATGTAAAGTTGTTGATCATAGGACAACAATGAAATTTTTTGTTAAGGATTAACAACATGTTTCTCACACACGGAGAAAATTAAGAGATTGTTGTAAGGAGTTAAATCAATGAAGGCTTGTTGTAAGTAGTACATCAATAAAATCTTCATCTATGTTCCAATAGATTTTTTGATTTCAAACTAAAAGTGATTTATGGTGGCACAGTAAGTTGGAATTGGTACAAAAAGTTACGGTGGTGAATTCTATAACATAAGGGTAAGTATATTATTGCTTTAGAAGAAAAAAATGAAGGGTGAGAATCAAAAGTTCATTCGTGAGCTTGGTATGGTTTCTAGATGATTGTATCATTGGAAAACTATTCTTTATAGTGGTTTCATAACTCAGTCTAAGGAATCAAAGGTTCTACCAATGATTCAATATATATACAAAGCCAGTTTTTCGCAGAAATTATGAATTCTTGTGAAAGCATTATAGATTCATAGAAATGCAAATGATACACGAGAATCTGAAGTTGTCAGATTCGATAGGACGAAGTCGATCTATACCACATGCAAAGCATGGACTGAGAACGGATTGCCATTGGTGTAAGTTAAAACTGCGAACTAGATTACTAACTCTAGTGCAAGTGGGGGACTATTGGAAATATGCCCTAGAGGCAATAATATTGTATTATTATATTTCCATTTTCCATAGTCACGAGTTTATATTCCATGCTATAACGGTTATGATCCTGGAATATGTGATTCAGTGGAAAACTCATATGCATGTGTGGAATGATAAACGGTAAACAATAGGTTCCCGGTCTCGCCTCTAAGACCGGCTCAAGTGTTGTTGGTGATCAACTTTTCCAGATCATCATTAAGTGTAACGATAGTCCTAAAACAACATTGAGGGTATGACATTAGAAGAACGATCATATTGAATCGACCATACTTGTCTGTTATACTATGTGATTACTGTTGGGTTCTACAGTAGGGTGCATCGACTGCAAATTAAAAATTTCCTACGCGCAGAACAACCTGGAACATGCTACGGGAGATGGATCACAGTTCGTTACCACTAGACGCGTAGTGTCGTGCAGCGGAAGAAGAGTTGGGGCAGCGCGTCCGCGTGGATCGTCTCCTCCTCGTCCGATCTCCCTCGAACAACTGGTCGTCCGATCCCACGTGCAAGTGCACCGCCTCTAATGGTATCTGCATGTGCAGGAGAAACACCATGCGGCAGACTGCTAGTTCCGATCACACAGTCGGCGGCGAGTGGAGGTGGCTATTCGCAACACATGCAAACCCTAGCAACAGCGTCGAAGCAATCAACCCCATGAGTGTGCCGCACCTCCAGTTTATATAGGCATTCGTCGCGGGCTCAACACTTGGGCCTCGCACGGACCCTAAAGCCCACAAGTCTACTCGGCCACAATCCAAATACAGCTCAAATCACATCCGACCAGTGTCCTTGGATCCGACCTCGTAGGTTCCTTCCCTTAAGTGCGCGACCCCTTAGGTTCAAGTCGGCTTGGTCGCAGTTCGGATCACCCCCGAACTGCACGGTTGCTAGCGGCCTCTAGCAAGGCATGTTGAACATTAAATAGACCATGAAGCTGGTTAGGCGAACCTGTACATCATACTTTTTTCCCTTTACCACACGATATATGTTGTCAGGCTCAAGGCAAGTCTGTCATCCTTGTGGTAGCCCAACCTCTTTCTCGTTCCAGTGATGCCGACCACTATCCGGATTATCTCATAATCCTTGTGGCATGGCCATGCCTATCCTGGTCGGATCACACGAGGGCCCCAGAGTATATCTCTCCTAATCGGAGGGGCAAATCCCATCTTGCTCGACCATGTCTCGCAGCATGGGTCTCGTAGCATTTGGTCGGCCCAAAGCAGGTCTGTCACTATCTCGAGTACATGCGCCAGCTCAGGTCTTAGGACATAGAACATATGTTGTACCAGAGACTCACAGATGACATATCGTTGTGTCTCATAGTTGGGTCTGTCCGACTCGGAGCTTATCTCGACTCGGATCCTGCTACGTAGAATCCGGCCAGATCTTTCCAAGTCCATATTATCCGGTTAGCATCCAATGCTCCATGGCTAGTGATACCGAGCCATCGACTGTGTCATATGCTAGTCTAGTCGGCTGTGCGTCCACACAGCCCTTTCGACTAGGGACCTTTTAGGAAAGTCATCATACAATGTATAGTCCCACAAACAAGTCACGTACTTGTGGATACACATGATTGATAATGTCCAAGGACTATCTTTATTCATAAACACATAGGGAATATCATCATACATGATTGCCTCTAGGGCATATCTCCAACAATTACATCATCTAAAATCATTTGTTATAACACGGAGTGTTAGCATGTGTTTTAGTTCCTCTGACCATGAGAGTGTCTCGGTCACTTCCTACTGTATGGTGGGCTTTGGAGTTTCTCAAACATCATCTATAACAAGGTGATCATAACGACAACTTTCAGGCTCACAGGAAAGTTTGACAAGTGACCGGACAACTCAAGAGTGGGATTTGCTCCTCCGATGATGGAGAGATATTCTTAGGGACCTCTCGGTGTGGCGACATCCATCATCGTCTGTCCAGGCATAGGTGACTACGTCACGGGGATTCCGGAACACGTCAACAAGAAAGAAGAACAAAACCGGTAACGAGAGGAACGGTATAGTGAGCATGGTGATGACTCTGGAGGATACCGATGCATGATGTTGGCTTGAACTACGTCGGTATTTCCCCAAAGAGGAAGGGATGATGCAGCACAACAACGGTAGGTATTTCCCTTAGTGATGATACCAAGGTTATTGAACCAGTAGGAGAACCACGCAACACCACGTAAACAGCACACACAAAGAACAAATACTTGCAACCCGGCATAACAGAGGGGTTGTCAATCCCTCAAGGGTAAAAAGATAGGTAAAATTGTAGTAGTTTGGATAAATAGATCTCGCGGGAACGCGAGATAAAATAAATAAATAAAAATTTCAGCAAGGTATTTTTGTATTTTTGGATTAATAGATCTGAAAATAAACGCAAATAAAAATAGATCCTGAAGGCAAATATAGTAAAGAAGAGATCCAGGGGCCGTAGATTTCACTAGTGACTTCTCTCAAGAAAAAATCATACGGTGGGTAAACAAATTACAGTTGGGAAATTGATAGAACTTCAAATAGTTATGACGATATCCAGGCAATGGTCATTATATAGGCATCATGTCCAAGATTAGTAGACCGACTCCTGCATGCATCTACTATTACTCCAATATCGATAGCTATCCAGCATGCATCTAGTGTATTAAATGGAGAAACAGAGTAATGCAATAAGAACGATGACATGATGTAGACAAGATATATTTATGTAGAAATAGACCACCCCATCTTGTTATCCTTAATAGCAACGATACATACATGTCAGTTCCCCTTCTATCACTGGGATCAAGCACCGTAAGATCAAACCCATCACAAAGCACCTCTTCCCATGGCAAGAAAAATCGATCTAGTTGGCATAACTAAACCAAATATTCGAAGAAGAAATACGAGGCTATAAGTAATCATGCATATAAGAGATCAAAAGACTAAAATAACTTTAATGGATAAAAACATAGATCTGATCATAAACTCCAAGTTCATCGGATCCCAACAAACACACCGCAAAAAGAGTTACATCAAATAGATCTCCAAGAGACCATTGTATTGAGAATCAAGAGAGAGAGAGAGAGGAAGCCCTCTAGCTACTAACTACCGACCCGTAGGTCTACAATGAACTACTCACGCATCATTGGAGAGGCACCAATGAGGATGATGAACCCCTTCATGATGGTGTCTAGATTGGATCTGGTGGTTCTCGGCTGAAATTGATTTTCGTCGACTCCCCTAGGGTTTCTGGAATATTGGGTTATTTATAGAGCAAAGATGCGGTGCGGGAGGCGGCTGAGGTGGCCACAACCCACCTGGTTGCGCCTGGGCCCCTAGGCGCCCTCTACTGGGTTGTGCTCCCCTCGAAGCTCCCCTCGGGTACTTTCTTGGCCCAACAGGTGTCTTCTGGTCTAGAAAAAATCCACAAAAAATTTCACTGCATTTGGACTCCGTTTGATATTGATTTCCTACGATGTAAAAACCAATCAGAAAACAACAACTGGCACTTGGCACTATGTCAATAGGTTAGTCCCAAAAATGATATAAAGTTGCTATAAAATGATTGTAAAACATCCAAGAATGATAATATAACAGCATGGAACAACCAAAAAAATTAGATGCATTGGAGATGTATCAACATCCCCAAGCTTAATTCCTACTCTTCCTCGAGTAGGTCAATGATAAAAAACAGAATTTTTGATGTGGAATGTTGCCTAACATGTTCATCACATATTATTTTCTTTGTAGCATGGACATTTGGACTTCTATATGATTCAAAGCAACAGTCTAGTTTTGACATGAGGACTTCAATACTCAAGCATATCAACAAGCAACCATGTCTTTCAAAATATCCACACTAAAGCAAGTTATCCCTAGCCCATTATACTCAATCATTGATCCATTCATGAAACACACTCACATATTAGCTACACCAAATACTCAAGTACGGTCATAGTGCCCCTTAGTTGGTATTTTATAAGAGAAGATGGAGACTAAAGTAAAATAAAAATTGCATAAAGTAAATAGAAAGGCCCTTCACGGAGGGACGTAGGGATTTGTAGAGGTGCCGAGCTCAAAGCAAAAAAAAGATAGAGATAAAACATTTTGGGTGGCAGGCTTTTCCTGTCAATGAAAATGATCAAGTAGTTCCTAATACTTTCCATGCTAGATATATCATAGGCGGTTCCTGAACAAAAAATAAAGTTTTATTCCTTTTTCCACCATACTTTCACTTTCCATGGCTAACCGTATCCACGGGTGCCTTCCATACCAACACTTTCCAAGGAATTTATTATTTGACAACATAAAGTAAATTCATTTTTCATTTCGGGACAGGGCATCCCTAATACCTTTGTCGTACTCTCGTGCAATGACAAGTGAATAAACACTCATCTTGAGAATAACACATCTAGCATGGAAAAATATCAGCCACCCCCTACCGTTTCATGAGCGGTACGAGCACACAAAAGGAAAATTTATTTTGAAATTTAGAGACGGCACATACAAATTTTCTTAGAACGGCAAAAGAATAACGCATATAGGGAGGTATAGTGGACTCGTGTGGCAAAAAATAGTTTAAAGGATTTTGGATACACAAGTAGTGATCACACTTAGTGCAAATGAAGGCTAGCAAAATATTGGGAAGCATCCAACCAAGAAACGAAGTCTCATAAGCGAGCATTAAGCATAACTGACACCGAATAATGCACCACAAGTAGGATGTAATTTCATTGTATAATTATTAACTTTCGTGCTTGCATAGGAAATCACAAACCTTAACACCAATATTCTTACTGAAGCATAATTACTCATCAACATGACTCACATATCACTATCATCATATCTCAAAACTATTAAAAAGAATCAAGTTTATTTTGTCCAATGGTCTTCATGAAAGTTTTTATTATATCCCTCTTGAATATCTATCAGTTTGGGACTAATTTCATATGTTGCTTTTGATAGCTCAAACAAATCTAAGTGAAGAACATGAGCATAAAAAAGTTTCTTCTCTCAAAATAATTTAAGTGAAGCAAGAGAGAATTTCTTAAAAAAATTACTAACTCTCAAATAAATATAAGTGAATCATGAGAGCATTTCTTTTCAAAATAGTAAAGCACACCATGCTCAAAAAGATATAAGTGAAGCTCTAGAACAATTCCATTGCTCATAAAGATTTAAGTGAAGCATATAGAGAGCAATTCTAACAAGTCATAGCATAATTTTGGCTCCCTCCACTAGGTGTGTCCGGAAAGGATAGATGACTTAAAACACAAATCAAAACAAGCAAAGACTCATATCATACAAGACGCTCCAAGCAAAACTCATAATATGTGACGAATAAAAATATAGTTTCAAGTAAAATACCAATAGTTGTTAGAAGAAAGAGGGGATGCCACTCGGGGGCATCCCCAAGCTTAGTTGCTTGATACTTCTTGAATATTATCTTGGGGTGCCTTAGCATCCCCAAGCTTATCCTTTTCCTAATACTTATTCCTTCATCCATCATGATCTCACCCAAAACTTGAAAACTTCAATCACACAAAACTCAACAAAACCTTTGTGAGATCCGTTAGTATAAGAAAGCAAATCACTACTTTAAGTACTGTTGCAAACCCATTCATATTTTTTATTGTATTATATCTACTGTATTTTAACTTTTCCATGGCAAAAACTCTTCAAAGAAAACCATAGAATCATCAAAACAAGCACATAATACAAGGAAAACAGAATCTGTCAAAAATAGAACAATCTGTAGTAATTAGGGAACTTCGTACACTTCTGTAACTTCAAAAATTCTGAAAAATTATGACAACATGGAAAATATGTATATAAATCTTGTCTAAAAAAATCAGAGAAAAATCACGTTTCTATGATTTATGAAAATTATTTTTCTGAGCGCAAAAGTTTCTATTTTTCAACAAGATCGAATCAACTATCACCCAACATGATCCCAAAGGCTTTTATTGGCACAAACACTAACTAAAACACAAAAAACACAATCATAACAGAGGCATAATTGTGCAAACACTCAAGAATAGACAAAAATAAATGTATTCATTGGGTTACCTCCCAACAAGCACTATCGTTTTACGCCCCTAGCTAGACATAAGATTTCAACGATGCTCACACGAAAGATAAGAATTGAAACACAAAGAAAGCATCATGAAACATATGACAAACACATTTAAGTCTAACATACTTCCTATGCATAGGAATTTTATAATCAAACAAATTATCAAGACAAGAAACATCTAACATATGCAAAGAACATGAATAAAACATTGACGATCTCAACATAACGAGAGGTAATTTAGTAACATGAAAATTTCTACAACCATATTTTCCTCTCTCATAATAATTATATGTAGGATCATATTAAAATTCAAAAATATAGCTTACACATAACATTTTCTCTTCATGATCCACATGCATGCAAATTGACACTCTTCCAAAATAGTGTGATTATCATCAAATAAAGTCATGACCTCTCCAAGCCCACTTTTACCAAAAATTTCGTAAGATCGAACACTCTCCAAATATGTGGGATTATGTTAACCTAAAGATGACACTCTTCCAAACCCACTCTTAATATTATCACAAGCATATTCATCAGGAGGTTCAAATAAATTTTCAGGATCATAAGAATCATTATCAACCCAATCATGATCATTGCAATACATAGTGGAAATAGCAATATTAGCATCCCCAAGCTTGGGGTTTTGCATATTATTAGTACAATTGATATTAATAGAATTTATAGTAACATCATTGCAATCATGATTTTCATTCAAGGAGCTATCATGAATCACTTTCTAAATTTCTTCATTTAACACTTCATCACAGTTTTCAAATTCATAAATCACAAGCAAAACTTCATAAAGATAATCTAGTGAACTCAATTCACTAGCAATTGGTTCATCATAATTGGATCTTTTGAAAACATTAGCAAGTGTATGAGGATCCATATCAATAGATTTTTAGCAAGAAAAGATGCAAGCAAATAGAATGCACATGGTAACACAAGTAGACATAGCAAACAAGAGATCTAACGAGAAAAGGGTGAACGAGCAAGAGGAGAGAATAAAATTGCAAATTTTGTGAAGTGGGGGAGATGAAAACAAGAGGCAAATGGCAAATAATGTAAATTGCAAGGAGATGTGATTTGTGATTAGAAACCTAGTAGATGTTGCTGATGTCTCCCCGGCATCGGCGCCAGAAATTCCCTTTCGATGTTAGCTTGAACTACGTTGGTATTTCCCCAAAGAGGAAGGGATGATGCAGCACAACAACGGTAGGTATTTCCCTCAGTGATGAGACCAAGGTTATTGAACCAGTAGGAGAACCACGCAACACCACGTAAATAGCACCTGCACACAAAGAACAAATACTTGCAACCCGACGTAAGAGAGGGGTTGTCATTCCCTCACGAGTAAAAAGATAGGTAAAATTGTAGTAGTTTGGATAAATAGATCTCGCGGGAATGCGGGATAAAATAAATAAATAAAAATTGCAGCACGGTATTTTTGGATTAATAGATCTGAAAATAAAAGCAAATAAAAATAGATCTTGAAGGAAAATATAATAAAGAAGAGACCCGGGGGCCCTAGATTTCGCTAGTGGCTACTCTCAAGAAAAATAGCATATGGTGGGTAAAAAAATTACTATTAGGCGATTGATAGAACTTCAAATAATTATAACGATATCCAGGCAATGATCATTATATAGGAATCCCGTCCAAGATTAGTAGACCGACTCCTGCCAGCATCTACTACTATTACTCCACACATCGACCGCTATCCAGCAAGCATATAGTGTATTAAGTTCATGGAGAAACGGAGTAATGCCATAAGAATGATGACATGATGTAGACAAGATCTATTTATGTAGAAATAGACCCCATCTTGCAATCTTTAATAGCAACGATACATATGTGTCAGTTCCCCTTCTGTCATTGGCATCAAGCAATGTAAGATCGAACCCATCACAAAGCACCTCTTCCCACGGCAAGAAAAAATTGATTTAGTTGGCCTAACTAAACCAAACATTCGAAGAAGAAATACGAGGCTATAAGTAATCATGCATATAAGAGATCAAAAGACTCAAATAACTTTCATGGATAAAAACATAGATCTGAGCATAAACTCAAAGTCTACAATGATCCCAACAAACACACCGCAAAAAGAGTTACATCAAATAGATCTCCAAGAGACCATTGTATTGAGAATCAAGAGAGAGAGGAAGCCATCGAGCTACTAACTACGGACCCGTAGGTCTACATGAACTACTCACACAACATCGGAGAGGCACCAATGAGGATGATGAACCCCCTCCGTGATGGTGTCTAGATTGGATCTAGTGGTTCTGGAACTTGCGGCGGCTGGAATTGATTTCCATCGACTCCCCTAGGGTTTCTGGAATATTGTGGAATTTATAGAGCAAAGAGGCGGTGCAGGAGGCGGTCGAGGTGGGCACAACCCACCTAGGCGCGCCCTGGTGGCTTGTGCTCCCCTCGGAGCTCCCCTCAGGTATTTTCTTGGCCCAACAGGTGCCTTCAGGTCCAGAAAAAATCCACAAAAAGTTTCGCTGCATTTCGACTCAGTTTGATATTGATTTCTTGTGATGTAAAAAACAAGTAGAAAACAACAACTGGCACTATGCACTATGTCAATAGGTTAGTCCCAAAAAATGATATAAAGTATCTATAAAATGATTGTAAAACATCCAAGAATGATAATATAACAGCATGGAACAATCAAAAATTATAGATACATTGGAGATGTATCAATGCACACCGGGTTTTGTAAAGTATCGCGATGCAAACGGAACATCCAATGATAACCAAATGTTCACTCAAATATCATTCATGTAATCATAGGGACCGATATGGATGTCCATGGTTCTACTATCGGTCATTGAACGAAGGGGTTTCATTTCATGTCTATGGTTGCCAGACCTATGGGGTCACAAGCTTAAGGTAATCATGATCTTTTGAGTGTTAGTAGGACGGGAGTGATGAGAATATATTTGTGCAATTGTTTCATTAATATCCGGAATAGTCCCGGGAGGTTCCGGAAGCGTTTCGGGGTAACCGGAAGAGTTCCGATGAATATCGGGTAATACCGGATATATATGTGGGAAAAAATATGGGGATGTTAAATTATATATATAATGCTCTGAAAACTTTTAGAGTAAATATATATTTAATTTAATATCAATGGTCAAAAGGCCAAGAGGTGGAAGGAAAGTTGGGTCAAAAGGGCCCAAGTGGGAAAGTGCCTCCCTTCCCTAAGGAAGGGGGCCGAATAAGAGTAGGGGAGGAATCCTACTCCTCCTCCCCTTGGTTGTATGCCCCAAGGAGGGTTTCCCTCCTTGGTGGCAGCCCTCGCTCTCCCCTCTAACCTATATATAGTGGAGGTTTGGTGCCCAATTTAAAAACACAAGTTTTGGAGCCTCCTCTAGTTGATCTAGTGCACATTCTAGTTGGTCCTAGTTGACTAATTAGAGGGAGCCCTAGCCACCTCTAATCCTCATAATTAGAATCCCCGTGTGGTTCTAATCTCCTCCCTCTAATTATACGGTGATGATTAGCTCTGGATGGTGAAGCGCTGCCGGATCATGAGGATTGTACGCTTGCAACCAAGTAGAGAGGACGTGCTTTCGATCTCCCATTTGAGGGATCATTCGTCAGTGGTTCGCGGGATCATCATGAAAGTTCGAGGGACTCCAAGTATGATCTACACCAACTCGCCTACTTCTGCTGCACTACCGGAGTAGGTAACGATCGTTGATCTCAACCTATTATGCATCTTCATATTGTTCCTGGGTGATCATAGGGCGAAATTTGTGTTTTCTACTATGTTTCCCAACACATATGCCTTTACAACATCCACTATATGCAATAACAAATGATTGTTCATTGGAAAAAAACCTCACGGAATACTAGATTGGGTTTGAAGTAGTCAGCGTAGAGACCTCGTGTGTCCTTTATCCTATCCCAGTTAACAATGATCTTGACCTTTATCGAACCCTTGAATTTGAGAACATGCTCCTCCTTATTCTCAATTTCTTCATGGATACTCATCACCAGCATCATGTCTGCACATTTGTACCATCGATGTCTAAATTCGATGAATCAATGAACCCCTTGAACATGTAGTCATCAAGCTCATTGTAATCAAACACTTCATCTGACGAATCCATCGCTTGCCTAAAAATGAGCAAAACAATTGGAGGGCTTTGAGGTGGGTTATGCCGGTCAGATTGGCTGACACATCCTAACTTGTCCGCGAGGAGCGGATAGAGGGGAGGCCTTCCATTTCTGTACACCAAATGACCATCTGTATCTTTTATACTATGTCTAGGACACTTAAATAACTAAGATCAATATCATCCTTCGTCCATAATCATGTTGTGTTCATATTTAAATGCAACAATAATTCAAACGTAAATATTACAACCCAAGCATGTAATTTTGCAACAAAATAATTAAAATATGAATTCAACTTAATTGGACATATTTTTTAGTTCTGCCTTGAATCACCCACAAATGCTTAACCAGATTATTCTAAAGTTGCTCATTAGTTGCTCGATGATGAATCTATTGATGCATTTGGATAAATTCCTCAAACGTCACCAGATTTTGCTCAGGAAGTTTGATAGGTTCACCCATTTGCTCAAATTCTAAAATGTGGTGTACTCCTTCACCCTCATCCTCCATAACCATGTTGTGCATGATCACAAAAGTTGTCATTACCTCCCATAATGTTTATGGATCCCATATTTTGTAGTTCCTCTAACAACTGCAAAATAGGCTTGGAGCACTCCAAATGCTCTCTCAACATCCTTTCTAACTCATCCTTGTATTTGCGAAAAGTGAGATCATTTCTCACCCCTTGGGTCAGAAATCGTCTTGACGAAGGACGCCCACGAAGGATAGATACCATCACAAACATAATATACCATGTTGTACTCATGACCATTGATTGTATAGTTTTACACAGGTAATACCCTACACTTGCGCTTGTATATGCCATTGGGGCGTACAAAGTACTCGCTTGAACCAAGGAATTCTAGACAATCTATCGACTAGCCCGGACCCGGCTTATATAGCATCCCGGGGGCCTATGGTTACATATCCTAGTTGGCTACATCAGTGCAACTAGAGTCCCCCACGGCTTGATATCTTTGTCTTGTATAGAAAGTCTTCTGGAGTCTTCCACATAAAGCAACATGGGCCGCCCAACATGGCCCAGGGCGGAACTGACCTAGGGGCCCTCGGGATGGCCCACCAAGACGTCAACCGACGTGTTAAGCCTCCCCTAGGCCGTAACACCGTCATATATGTTGCTACGGATATGTTATGGAATTTTGTTGTGATATCTACTATTTTGCCCACATAAGATGTATGTTGTGACGTGTAGGTTCTGTTTGGTGGGCGTCTTGGGAACGATACTATGTGGTTAATAGCAGAGGAGCTAGATGGTATGTTCATTTGCATCATGTTTTCCTACTATTATTTCTAATGTTTTAGATCAATATTTCACTTTATGATGCAACTCTAATGCATTTTCTCTCTTAATATGCAAGATAAACATGAAGAGGGAGATTGCCGGCAGCTGAAATTCTAGCCTTAAAAAGGGCTAAAACAGAGATACATCTGACCTGAAAATTTACGGAGAATTATTTTCGAATATATAAAAATACTGGAAGAAAGAAGTACCGAAGAAGACCCTGACTGGTCCCACAAGGCAGGAGGGCAGACGCAGGCACCCTGTGCGGCCCACAGATGCCCTTCGGTGCCCATCTTTTGCTATATGAGGCCATTTGCCCTAGAAAAACAATAAGAGAAGACTTTTGCACCGCCATCTTGAGATAGAACTTGGTTTCCGTCGGGGAAACTTCCCTCTGAGAGGGGGAAATCAAAGCCATCATCACCACCGACGCTCCTCCCATCGTGGGAGGCCTCATTTCGATCAACATCTTCACTAGCACCATCTCATCTCAAAACCGTAGTTCATCTCTTGTATTCAATCTTTGTCTCGAACCCCAGATTAGTACATGTGGGTTGCTAATAGTGTTGAATACATATTATAGTTGATGCTAGTTGGTTTATTTGGTGGAAGATCATATGTTCAGATTGTTAATAATACTATTATTCTCCTCTAATTGTGAACATGAATATGGTTTGTGAGTAGTTATCTTTGTTCATGACTACAAGGGAGAATCTTAATATAAGTAATCATGCAAAGTTGGTTTTCGTTCAATATTTTGATGATGTGTTATGTTGTTCTTCCTCTAGTGGTGTTGTGTCAACGTCGACTACATGATAGATTACCATGCTTGGGCCTAGGGGAAGCCATTGTGGGATTAGTATGTAGATGATGGGTTGCAAGAGTGACAGAAGCTTAAACCCAAGTTTATGCGCTATTCCGTAAGGGGCTGATTTGGATCCATATGTTTCATGTTACGATTAGATTTATCTTAATTGTGGATGCTTGCGATAGGGGGTAATCATAAGTGGTTTGTTTGTTCAAGTAAGAACAACACCCTAGCACCGGTCCACACACATAACACTTATCAAAGTAGTGATTGTGAACTAACGAATCATGATGAAGTTAAGTAGACAAAATTCCCATGTGTCCACGAGAACGCTTTGCTCACTATAAGAAGTACATTCAGCTTGTCCTTTGCAATAAAAGTATTGGACCACCTTGCTACACTTTGTTACTTTGGTTACTTTTTACTTGTTGTGACAGAGAATACCTAGTGGAGAATACCTTGTCACAAAAATTCTACAACACTTGCAGAGAATACCTTGTTGAAAACTGCTTATTGAGTCCTTCTACTCCTTGTTCAGTTCGACACTCTTACTTATCAAAATGACTCACTACAAAAAAAGACACATCGGTGACATTATGACCTGAACGTAAACTTTTTCTGTCATGGATGTGACACTTCTATGATGATAATTGTGACAAAAACATGTATCATCATAGATGTGGCGGACTCCTACTTCTATGAAAAAATTATGACAGAAAATGGGATTTTCATCCTGGGTGGGCCGAAGACGCACCTGAATGATATTCTTTGGGTCGTACATTACATAAAAATCGAGGTAGAAGTGAGGGCGAGGAAATTTTCAGGGAGTTGCCGATTATGGTGGGTGGTCGGGCCCAAGCGATGATGTTGCTTGTGCATTTCTCTCATACGCGCACGTGTGTGCGAGCCATGTTCGTTAACTGAACCCGAGTGAGGCGTTCACTTACTGAACCGAGTGACCAGTCTCGCCCTTGCACTACGTACTCAACCTGAGCGATCGATCCCTCCCACTATGTACTAAACCTGATCGATCCCTTCGGTGCTAACTGAACAAGAGCGCGATTCCTGCAATATTAACACTACAAAAAAAGACACATCCATGACATTTTGGGCCGAACAAATTTTTTTTCTGTCATACATATGACACTTCTATGACGATAATTGTGACAAAACCCGGTATCATCATAGATGTAGTGGGCTCCTACTTCTATGACAAAAAATCATGACAAAAAATGGGCTTTTCATCCTGGGCAGGACAGAGACGCGGCTGCATGACATTCTTTGGGCCGTCCATGATGGGAAAAAATGTGGTACAAGCGAGGGCGGGGAAAATTTCGGGGAGTTCCCGGTTACGGTGGGCGGTCAGGGGCCGAGCGATGTGCGTTTCTCTCGTACACTTACGCGCGTGTGTGCGAGGTGTTGGCTCTAACTGAACCCGAGCGAGGGCGTTGGGCTCTAACTGAACCCGAGCGATTGCACTGCAGGCTATGCGTTACTGAATCCGAGCGATCGCTCGATGGCTATTAACTAAACCCGATCGAGCGATTCCTTCGCTACTAATGCTAACTGGAGCCGATCGATTGGATGAACAGTAAGTGTTGTGGGGGTGGGGGAGGATGAACAGTGAGCAGTGGGGGTGGATGTAGGAACCCGTGGCGTTGCCTCTGGATGAATAGGACGACCCCGTGGACGGCTAGATGAACAATAGACGATGGAGGGCTGCCTGTGGAGGGGTGGTTGAACAGTAGCCGGTGGAGTAGCGTGCGGTGGAGGCTGGATGATCAGGAGCCCGTGGAGGCTGGAGGAGGTCGACGGTACCCCGTGGAGGCTGAAGGAGGTCGACGGTGGAGATGAATAGTATCACGTGGAGTCCCGTTTTGTGGTACGCCACACCCCTCCCGATGAACAGAACCCCTGTTTCGACCATAGCACTCCAACACAAGTCTATTTCGTCCATTTTGCGGTACGCCACACCACTCCCGATCAATAGGACCCCCGTTTCGACCGTAGCGCTCAAACACAAGTCTGTTTCATCCGTTTTGTGGTACGCCACACCCCTCCCGATCAACAGGACCCCCGTTTCGACCGTAGGATGTATGTTTCCTCCGTTTGGCGGTACGCCAGACCCCTCCCAATGAACAGGATCCCGTTTCGAACGTGGTCGGTCGAACACAAGGCCGTTTCCTCTGTTCTGCGGTACGCCGGGCCTCGTTTCCATAGCTTGTTCCGTCCAAGCCCTCCCGATGAACACGACGACGCATTCCGTTTCGACCTAGCCGATTGGCTCCCACGCGTTCCGTTGCCTCCCGATGAACACGACGCATTCCGTTGCCTCCCCATGAACACGACGCATTTCGTTGCCTCCCCATGAACATGACAACGACGTTGTTTCTCCGTTCCGACCTAGCATGTACACGAGCCTCGGCCGTACGTATGCGCGGGTAGGCATTCGAGACCCTGCCCGTATGTACGTATGTGGCCGTATTTTCTTTCTTGCACCCTGGCCGTTGTACGTACGTGTACATGCTACTTGCGCGCCTCTACTACGACACGTGCGCACCTCTACAATGACCAGTATGTACATACACGTTCACGACCAGAATGACAACTCTATGGATGCTTCGACCAGGTGGGTCCCGACTGTGAGGCACTTCCTTGCGTGCGAAGGTGTAGCTAGTGGGTCCCAGCAGTCAGGGGGAAACGGTTTTTTTGCGAAATACGGTGGCCCTTCCGGTGGGTCCCGCTGTTAGGTGGAGGAATAATTATTTTGCACATAATAAGGAGGCACTTCCTTGCGGCTGCCGTGGACCCAGCTGTCAGCCTCGCCACGTACAGTACTCTTCCGATGGAAGTCGGTCATTGACCACATTGACCACGCCGCACCGAGAGCACCACGGCGGTGGACGACGGTGAGGCCTAGGAAGGGGACGCGCGGAGCCGGGGAAGACGCAGTAGTGGATGCCCACGCGAAGAGGAGTACAAGGGTTCACTGGTTCGGCTGCGGTGTGAGGCTGTCGTCGCCATAGAATAACAGGGGGTGTGGGTGAGTAGAGGGATGGCCTGGCCAGCGGTGGGAGTAGTAGGGGGTGGTGAGGCCTCCACCGCATCGCAGCCAGCCATGGGAAGAAGGAGCACGAGGCACGACCGGCGCTGGTTTGGGCGGCTAGAGCAAGAAGACTAGAGGTTGAAGAAGCACTACGGTCGTTGGATGGACATCGTACGGTCACTGGAGCTAGAATCGTGCATATTGGCTAAGTTGACAAATCCCTCCGTCCCCATCAACTTCGTAGGCCCACAAGTCAGCCTGCCACTATACTGGGTCCCAGCTAACAGGGGGAGTATTCTTTTTTGTGTGTAATAAGGAGGCACTTCCTTGCGTGCGAAGATATAACTAGTGGGTCTAAGCTATCATCGGTGGTAACGTTTTTTTGTGAAATACAGAGGCCTTTTGGTGGGTCCCTGATGTCAGGTGGAGGAATCATTATTTTGCGCGTAATAAGGAGGCATTTCCTTGCGTGCGGCCGTGGACCCAGCTGTCGGCCTCTCCACGTACAGTCCACTTCAGATGCATGTCGGTCGTTGACCATGTTGACCAGGCCGCGCCGAGAGCACCAGGGCGGTGGACGACGGCGAGGCCTAGGAAGGGAACAACACGGAGGCAGGGAAGACTCAGCAGTTTTTTCCCACGCGGAGGGGATTACAACTGTACGAGGGTTTACTGGTTCGTTTGCCATTGCCGGAGAATAATAGCAGGTGTGGGTGAGTAAAGGGATGGCTAGGCCAGCGATGGGAGTATGGTTTGGCGATGAGGCTTGTGCGGCAGCACAGCCGGCCATGGGGAGGAGGGAGCAGGCAGTCCCGCCGGTGCTTGTTTGAGCGGCTAGAGCAGGAAGAGCAGAGATTGAAGAAGCACGACGGCTGTTGGATGGACATCCAACAGTCACTGCTTGTGCATCAACCCTTTTTTAGGAAAGCCTCAAATCTGTGGAAAACAAAATACAGCCCATCTGCCATTATTTCTACTAATTTACAGCCCATTTGCTAATTCTTAAGGTTTTTTTAGGAGCCCACATTCTTTTTGTTAGCATTACAACCCATATTGTGGCCACAGTTAAAAAATTATACGAAATTTTGCATATTTCGGTGCGGTCCGAACTATTTTTAATCCCGAAATTTCGACTCGCATTCAAACTGATTTTAAAAATAAATGTATATCAATATAAAATCCAACAAATTCTCCACGCATAAAAATTAATGTAATTTAAAATCTCGAAATGAAAAAAAGATATTTGAAACTAATTGCCGGTTTGATGTGTTTTAAAAATGTATAGCCCATTTCTCATTACTGATGGGCCATTTTCTCGGCCAGCCGAATGAAAGCTCTCCTCGTCTTGAAAGATTTGCAGCCCAACACGCCTGACAAAGCGACTTACTTGGCAAATCACAAAAAAGCTGGGTTTTGGCCGTGGACCCAGCTGTCAGCCTCTCCACGTACAGTACTCTTTCGATGGAAGTCGTTCCTTGACCACATTGACCACGCCGCGCGGAGAGCACCACGGCGGTGGACAATGGCGAGGCCTAGGAAGGGGACGACACGGAGCCGGGGAAGACGCGGTAGTGGAAGCCCGCGTGGAGAGGAGTATGAGGGTTCACTGGTTCGGCTGCGGTGTGAGGCTGCCGTCGCCGCGGGGCCTGGCCAACGTTGGGAATGGTAGGGGCGGTGAGGCCTCCGCGGTAGCACAGCCGGCCACGGGAGGCAGGAGCATGCAGCACGACCGGCGCTACTTTGAGCAGCTGGAGCAAGAAGACCAGAGGTTGAAGAAGCACTACGGTCGTTGGATGGACATGATACGGTCACTGGAGCTAGAATCGTTCATATTGACTAAGTTGACAAAGCCCTTCGTCCCCGTCAACTTAGTAGGCCCATAAGTCAGCCTCCCACCAAGGTGGGTCCCAGCTAGCCGGGGGAGAATTCATTTTTTGTGCGTAATAAGGAAGCACTTCCGGTGGGTCCGAGCTGACAGCGGGGGGAACGTTTTTTGTGAAATACGGTGGCCCGTCCGGTGGGTCCGAGCAGTCAGGGGGAAACATTTTTTAGCAAAACACTGGTGGCCCGTCCGGTGTGTCTCAGTTGTCAGGTGGAGGAATAATTATTTTCCGCGTAGTAAGGAGGCACTTCCTTGCGGCTACCGTGGACCCAGCTGTCAGCCTCTCCACGTACAGTACTCTTCCGATAGAAGTCGGTCGTTGACCATATTGACCATGCCGCACCGAGAGCACCACGGCGGTGGACGACGGCAAGGCCTAGGAAGGGGACAGAGGAAGACGCGGCAGTGGATGCCCACGCGGAGAGGAGTACGAGCATTCACTGGTTCGGCTGCGGTGTGAGGCTGCCGTCGCCGCAGAATAATAGGGGGTGTGGGTGAGTGGAGGGATGGCCTGGACAGTGGTAGGACTAGTATGGGGCCGGTGAGGCCTCCACGGTAGCACAGCCGGCCACGGGAGGCAGGAGCAGGCGGCACGACCGGCGCTACTTCGGGCGGCTGGAGCAAGAAGACCAGAGGTTGAAGAAGCACTATGGCTGTTGGATGGACATCATACGGTCACTGGAGTATTGACTAAGTTGACAAAGCCCTCCGTCCCCATCAACTTAGTAGGCCCACAAGTCAGCCCAACAATACGGTGGGTCCCAGCTAGCAGGGGGGTATTCATTTTTTGGGCGTAATAAGGAGGCACTTCCTTGCGTGCGAAGATATATCCGGTGGGTCCGACCAGTCAGCGGCGGTAACGTTTTTTTTGCAAAATATAGAGGCCCTTCCTGTGGGTCCCTGGTGTCAGGTGGAGGAATCATTATTTTGCGCGTAATAAGGAGGCATTTCCTTGCGTGCGGCCGTGGACCCAGCTAATAGCCTCTCCACGTAAAGTCCACTTCTGATGGATGTCGTTCATTGACCATGTTGACGAGGCCGCGCGGAGAACACGAGGGCGGTGGACGACAGCGAGGCCTAGGAAGGGAACGACACGGAGCCAGGGAATACTCGGCAGTTGTTTCCCACGCGGAGGAGTACGAGGGTTTACTGGTTCGTCTGCCGTCCCCAGAGAATAACAGCATGTGTGGGTGAGTAGAGGGATGGCTAGGCCAGCGATGGGAGTACTGTGGGGCTGTGAGGCCTGCGGGGAAGCATAGCCGGCCGCGGGAGGAGGGAGCAGGCAGTCTCGCTGGTGCTTGTTGAGCGGCTGGAGCATGAAGAGCAGAGATTGAAGAAGCACGACGGCTGTTGGATGGACATCCAAAAATCACTGCTATCGTGTGTTGACTAAGTTGATAGGGCGTTGCGTGTGCATCAACCTTTTTTTATGAAAGCATACACGTCAACTTGTAGTAGGCGCACAAGTCAGCCTCAAATCTATGGAAAACAGCATACAGCCCATCTGCCATTATTTCTAATAATGTTTAGCCCATTTGCTAATTCTTAAGAATTGTTTTGGAGACCATCTTATTTTTGTTAGCATTACACCCCATATTGTGGCCACGGTTAAAAAGTATACGAAATTTTGCATATTTCGGTGCGGTCAACTATTTTTAATCCAGAAATATCGATTCACTTTCAAACTATTTTGAAAAATAATTTATATAAATATAAAATCCAAATAATTGTCCACGCATAAAAATCAATGGAATTTAAAATCTTGTAATGAAAAAATTGAAACTAATTCCTGGTTTGATGTGTTTTAAAAATGTACAACCCATTTCTGGGCAAACCGAATGAAACTCTCCTCATCTTGAAAGATTTGCAGCCCAGCATGGCCGATAAAGCAAGTAGGCCTTGTTTGGGTATTTCTTTAAAAAAAATAGAACTGGGCTAGTCATTTTCTGCAAGAAAAAAACACAATTGGGCTCATGATGTGGTAAACATAAATAAAACCCTGGATAGACGGGCCACAGCCCCCGCATAGCCCCGTATTTACCATGATCCGTGATGTTGGTATATTTTCGTTCAGAGTAAAAAAAAGAACTTTTGCAAAGCAGTAACCGATCCTCACTCTCTTTTTTGTTTCATTGTCATTGCGATTGGGTTTTCCTTTCAGTGGTCTCCTAGTATTCATCAGTTTCATGATGGACCAAGGAGAACCAGCCAAAGATCTACCGATATTGGAGCAGACGCGGGAGGCTGATCCCCACGAGACAGAGAGCTCCAAGAAGATGGAGGCAACCACCAAGCCAACGCCAGATACGCTCATGACCACTACTAAGATGGTCAACGCCCCGTTTGAGGTTACAACCCCCATGGCACTGCAGGAGTAGTTTCCCCCTTCGAGGATGTGCCCCCCCCCCCCCCCCCGCTGAGCTGCCCGAGGTGATTTTCTTCTTTGCCGATCTCGATTGTGGTTTTTCATCTAAGTATGTGGTGATTAATAATGCAAAATTTTATTAGCTTCGATGCCATGCTATACATAGTGGTTTAAATAACTTGTGTTTCTTATACTGAAAAGTAATTCAGAATTTGTTTCTGTTTCAATTAGAGCCCTGATGCAGACAAGGATTGTGTGGTTGTACATGTCACTCGCTATGAGGCGGATGACCCGAATATACGCACTGGGAAAACGGAGTTCTTAGGCTGTTTGATCTTGGAAGCCATTTGCGGTTATACCAATGAAGAGTTGTATTTCAACCTCGCTGTTGTCAGGCGTGTTGCTCAGGGTGTACTGAAGCACAAGAAGTTCAAAGCTACTCCTTCGTTTGTGAGGCATACTATTCTTGTCAAGCTTACGCAGGAAGATGACGTGGCATGCCTCCACAAACAAGTTTATCAGTGGCAAGGACACAAGGTTGTCTTCATGAAGGTTCACATGATTGAGCTGCTGCGGGACGTCCTCGATGATGTTCATGGCAAGGTCCGTCTTGTGTCCAGCCCAAATTAGATCGAGGATGAAATAGTTGCCCCAGCTAGTGTTTAATAGTAGTTTGGATTGTGTCTAATTATCCGAACCTTGCCTGTTATCGACCCCTCTGGGGCTAGTACTCTTTTTGAATCGGTCTATGGGAACTGCTGCTACTTTTGTGTGCCCGTGAATCATGTGAGAACCATCGTAATTGTTGCTGCAACAGATGTGTCCTCACTAGTTTTTTCATGAATATGGCATGGTAAGACATAAGTTGTCACGGTTTATCATATGAGCAGTGTGTGTTTTGATGAAATAGAGCACTCGTTCAAGAACTGTGCGCCGACGTATACATAAGTACTTGTAAACACTGTTGGTGCTACCCCAGTTGTAAGCAGTTGTGCAAAACACGGCACATTGGCTCAGCTCGCTTCAACACTAGGCTATCGACCAGCTAACAATCAACAATCTAATGTCTGACATATAAGCAACTATGTATCTTGTTACAGTGGTTCATGCAGTTAACTGAGGCCACAATGTAATAAATTCCAAACGTTCACACGCTAGTCCAGCGCTCATGTGGAACACTCACATTAAACTCGTCTTCATAAAAAACTTGAAAAGCATAAGTTAAGAAATTTTATACATCTCAATGATTCATAGAACATAACAAACATATACTAGTTCACAGCAAAAGACAAAGTTGTGAGAAGGTTTACAAATCAGGAAAAAACAAGCAAGGCTTCTCTAAACAAAGGGCCTCCCGGCAGGCTTAAATTTCCAGGAGTTCACTCTGTTTTTTTCTTATTGCCACCACCCAGGGTTAGGTTCTCTCAATCCAGAATAACCAATTATAATTGTGGTCTCAGCTGGAATGCTGAATTGAACCATGCAGTGTACTGACCAGGTGAAATTCTTGTGCATTCCAATAAATTTAAGCACCGCTATTTGCAGAAATAAGTAGACCACAATGCCTCTTGTCCGCGCACCTGTCCAAAAAACCGCGGTGCAGCCGTGCCAGCTAGTCCTCAGTCCATGGATGAACTGGTAGAAAGTGCATTCTGGACTAGGATGCATTTGTTTTTCGCTCATCCCTGCACTGCAATCAAGAAGTAAAACGTACGAATCAGCTTGTTTTAGATTGTGTTGGTCATTCTACCTTAGTTACTACCAATGTAGGGATACCTTGAAGACGGGAGGTTAGACAATGGCAACGAGGGAGAGCCATCTCATTTTACGCAGTTGTACTAAAACTGAGGTGTGTGCTTTTGATTGCGCAGATAGAAACGATAGGGAGACAGGCCGAAACAATATGGAGACAGACATCCCTATTTGCGCAAATACGAAATACGGTTATTTAAATAGTGACAGATATTTGCAGTGGCGTATGATTAACAGCAACATCTATTGTGTTATAATTGGCACTAGATTAACAGTATGAAGAGTCCTTAAGTAAGTAGCATCACATCACATCAACAATGCCACTAGATTAACATGCAAAACGATAGCATTAGTATTACTGTCATGAGAGTAGCACGTGGTCAGTAAATGTGCAATCAAATTTGTGTAGTTCCACTGGGATGAAGCAATGTTAGCGGTGTGAGATTTAAGTGTAACTGCAAAAACACAATTCATGGAAATAAAGCAAGACAGAAGCACTTCATAAAATGGTGGTGGCATTGCTTCAATTTATCAACGACACTAGACCATTACTTATAGTGACATTAGGTGGCATTGCTTAATGCTTCATGTGATTTTACATTAACGGTAGCGATATGGGCGTAGGGACAGCAGGTATTACTACTTTTGCCCGTTTCCTCTTAGAACCAAGTCCTAGATTCATGTTACAGCTTTCGCACTTTCTTCCCTGTTTGAACCAACGCTTAGAGTCGACTGTATGAACTAGCTTTACTTCTAATAATAGTAGAAGTCTAGGTGGCTTTGGAATAGCAGACGGAAGTAGAAAACGATCCACACGAAGGGAGCTGGGGCAGTAGAGCAAGGCAGGTTTCGAAGGAATATATACCTGAGGGTCGTCGGCATGTGGCAAAGACGGCATCGGGAGGCCGCATCTTGGCCACAATACCGCAGGGAGGAAGAAGGGGTCGGAGGCCCTCCCGAGCCGGCGCTCTCTCGGAGAGAACGGCATGGCCGCCGATCGGGACGCGCAGGCAGCCGTTGGTCTCCTCCCTCGCCGCCGACAACAGCGTGAATGATGCACCTACACCCCTGTCCCAATCGAGGTTGTCCGGCCGGATTTGTGACCAGCCGTGAGCTGAGAGAGAGTGTGGCCACCTATGTCTTGCTTAGATCTGGAGAGCATGAGAGAGTGGACGAGAGGAACCCTAGTAAAGCAAGCGCTAAGTCTCCTGCTTTTATATATAGTGGAGTGATTTTGTTGTACCAGCTTCAAAAAAATGCGCACCTACGTGTACCCGCGAGTGGGTGTGAGAGAACTAGTGCGTGCGTGCACCGCTTCTCTTCGTGAGAGTACAATATACTATGCCCAAAGAACGTTCGCCGCAAGAGTAATAGTATATGTGTGTGACGTGTGAGCTAAAATAAAATGTGTGCGACGTCTTTTGTTTTTTAGAAGTTCTGAGGGTAGGGTGTGAAGAGCACATATGTGTGTGATGTCTACCTGCAGATAGACGGTGGGTGCGACGTGCAAGTCTGCGAGAGGACTCGGGAGAGTCATGACTCGTGAGGGTGCGTGTGCGTGAGAGAGAGGGGAGCACGTATCAATGCAATGCATGTGTACGTAAATCATTATCCGGCAAACTTTCGCCACAAGCCTTTTCCTGACGAACGTCGTAAGAACCGTTAGATCGGCATCCGACAGTGTCAGTTTTGCCATGTCATTGAACAGAACAGCCACTCCTCCTACACACAAATCTTCCACATGAGTGTTAGCAACTGCCGTATGCTCCCTCCGTTCTGAAATGCAGTGCATATAGCTTTATTGAAAATTCGAACCTCGCAAACTTTTACCGAGTTTTCATGTACCAAATTGCACATGTGGAATACCCTATATATATCATTTCATTCATCTTCGAGAGGTAACTATAAAGATGGGTGAGGATTCTACAAAGAAAGACCATCATATCACCAGCAGCAATTTCAACCATCCTTTAGTGTCGAGGAATATCATAGGAACTCTATATGATATGATTTTTATAGGATTTTTTCCTTAAGAGCCAATTGGTTCATAGGAATAGATTCATATACTCCACATTCCAAAGGAAATAAACATGATATCATTTCTATAGCTTTAGAGCCACTTGGTTCATATGAATGGATTCCTATACTCCCTTAATTTCAAAGGAAAATAAACATTAGCGTATATTCAATAGAAAAGTTCCTATGATATGAACCAAATTACATCTTTTTTCTAATGCCTCCTCATAGGAATTGAGATACATGTCATCTCTAGATTCAATAGAAAAGTTCCTATGATGTGAACCAAATGACATCTCTTTTCCAATCCCTACTCATAGGAATTGAGATGCTCCATGTCATCTCTTTCCCTACAACGTCCATGTATACATCTTCTATTCCTAAATAGATAGTACAACCCACTAGTAGCTTTTTTCCAAAACATGCAACTATGGCACAAGAACTATATAGTGTGCCAAGATGGTCGCTGGATGAAACTAATCCAACAGTGCAGAGATAGGCAAATCCGAGCACTACTGGCCATTGGATATCATCAACATTCCACCAGATCTGCCACATGTATAATTTAGAAGACTCCATGGTTGAACTTAAGCATAATGCACAAACCTCAAAACACAAGAACTTCTCCTTTGTTCTAGAATCTTCTGTATCATAATTGGTTTTTTTTATAAATGAATTCCCATTATTTGTTTTTTACTTTATGATTTACAATGCTCAACCCCATGAATCTTAATTTTTTTATAAAACTAATTGATTTTGAATGAGATGAACTATAAGAACTAAACGAACATCTACATCATGCATATATGACTCAAAGCTTTACATGCTATAGTGTGTATTTATTCATAATTTGGTTTCGAAATCTCATGCATTCAATACATGTGTACCTTACTAGTTTTGAGTAGAGTAGCAAATTTCATGCGGCCCCGGGTATATCAAAATGCAGGGCCCATGCATCATTGCCTTTCGGTCGAACCTACGTCCACAATTTTTTGTACGTACTATATCTCCACTAGTCCCCGAACCCAAAATGCTGCCTCGTTCCCGTAAAACCAAGCGGCCCACACATATTTAAGGCGTCGACTCGAACCCGTTTACTATGACATGGCCCCGCACGCTGTAGTACTCCTACAAACCCTACTGCCGCACTCATCATCGGTTTTCTTCAAGAGGACGAGGGAGAAGCCGATTTGTAGTGGAGGCGCTTTCAGAAAAAAAAAAGGATCTGTAGTGGAGACCCCTACCCTAGGGTGCCCTAGGTAGCTGTTGCATGCATCATTGTTTTCTATTTTCTTTATGCTCTTGCGCCCTAGAGTGAACTGATGGTTGCTTCGTCCGTCCAGCTTAATGTGGGAAAGGTGGGGCTTTGTGATTTGACCCCTCATCGCTCATTTTCTACTACTGCAGCGCTACGACCGGGGTGCCTCCAATTTCCAACCGCTGCTCCGAACTGTAATTTTGTGCATCGCACATGGAACAAGACGGTGGATGAGCCACATGTCGGCCCAAAGGGGTCCTGTTAAGGTGTGTCCGCCATTTCATGTGCGGACTGACCCTGCTTGAGTTGCTACGCCAACACGACAGGAGCAGCCTACCACTTGGTTTTGCTCCTTGGTGAATCCCGACTATATTGATCTAAAAAGACATGTGCTGAACTACCCTCTCCATCTCGGTTTTTTATTTGTAGGCGTCTTAGTTTATAGGGCCTGCACATAGTTCTAGGTCATCCATTTGACTAACTAAATATGAGTTACTATGTCACAAAAATTATATCATTGGATTCTTA
Organism: Triticum aestivum; assembly: GCF_018294505.1. NCBI lineage: Eukaryota > Viridiplantae > Streptophyta > Magnoliopsida > Poales > Poaceae > Triticum > Triticum aestivum. The sequence goes on along the minus strand of NC_057801.1, from coordinate 85,619,800 downwards.
AGTGGATGTAGTTGTATTTAAAAGTCGAGGGCGGGGCTTTTCCTGCGCGGTAGGCGGGGCAGTTCCGCCTAGTCGGTTCGACAGAGACACGAGAAGACTAGGGAGTAGGCTGCTGCAGACGTAGGGCTATGTGATTTGACAGCGAGTTACTGCTGGACAGGTGGGGCCCCATGATTTGACTTGCCCTTATCATTTTAACGGCAGCGCTACGACCGGCGTGAGTCTCCCGATTCCTGACCACCTCCATACAGGTGCCTCTCCCAATGCTCCACCATGTAGTAGAGGTTGGCTCTTGCATGAGAGCCCACTTCTCCACTTTTTCCTTGCCTCTCTTTCCTCCACATATGCAAAAATGCCATGTAAAGTGCACTATTGTACTTACTTGCTCCTACAGGTGCTAAGCTTGCCACATAGGCATAAAGTCTGATGTGGCAAGTTAATCAAGAAGAGAGAGACTAGTTTGGTGACCCAAGGAAGAAACGGTGCTAAGCACGTGTACCTAGGTGAAAAGACAATTTTGAGTCTATAGCTAATTAAATGAAGCAAACTTAGCAACACAATTTCATTGGAAGAGGTCACTCCTTGGCAAATGCAACAAATACTAGTACTCCCTGTGTCCCATAATATAAGAACATTTTTGGCACTATACTAGTGTCAAAAACGTTCTTATATTATGGGACAGAGGGAGTACAAAGAAAGAGATAGGGAGGAGTAAAAAAATACACTTATAGCTAACCTTGTTGTAGTATGAGTGACTAAATGATGACTATGTATGGCATGCCAACATTAGATAGCCTAACGCAGCGTGTTAAATCTCCAAGGGCGCGACCGCATGAGCGATGCGACAGTCGTGGTAGGTGCGACGATGATACGGGCTACTGGCAGCCCTTGGATCTGAGATCAAATGGTCACATGCTAAGTTGCTGAAAATATATAGAATAACCCTCCAGGATAGGATACTCACCCATAGGTCTAGAATCACGCCATTCAACCGTTCGATCTTAGATCCAAGGGCACTCGGAAGCCCGTATCATGGGAGAATGGAAAGCCACTACCCTGCCGTTCGCACGCTGGCAGTTCGCTCCTACTCATCCCCGCACGTCCTTCAATACTACGGCGGTTCACTCCTAGTCGTCCCGTCCATTCACATTACGGCAGTTCCACTAATCCTAACCCTCCTCCCAAATCCATGGCGTCCCAAATCTCCACGATCGATGGTGAGTACAAGTTAGAACCATCACCGGCGATGAGTTCGACGTCATCTACACCCGTTCTTCCGTGATGGTGAAAGGATGCCTTTCTCGCTTCAGACGCATGTTCGAAAACTCGGATGATGAGTGGGTCGCTGGGCTAGATGTTGAGTACACCATAGTCCTGGGATGAGAGAAGGATCTAAAGGATGAAGAGAGGAAGAAGCCCGCCGTGATCCAGGTTTGCGTACATAACGTTTGCTTGGTCTACCACATATGCCATGCCGATGTTGAGTGCCAGGATTTTAAGAACTTCCTCAAGGAAAAAACAGTGAAATTCGTTACTGTAGACTTTAAGAATGACAAAGAAGTCCTGGGTCGGATAGGCATCATTGTAGGCAACCCCTTCGACCTCCAGAAGAATCGGCTGCTGCCCTCTCGTCAGCCTTCATTGCTGACCCTGGCAGGAGCCATGGTTCATCCTTTGTACCGTAAACTGGAGAAACCTCATTACATGTTTCATCGTCATGCATGGCAGCGGAATTAACTAGATATAGACCACATCCACTACGTCGCAATGGATGGCTACCTTTGTTTCAATATCTACAAGGGTTGGATGAAGAGCAAGAGCCAAGTGTGCGGTTCAAGCAAAGAAGTATCTGCCAAGAGGAAGAGGGACAAGGACGAAGTCGAGGACGTGGACGAGGACTCCGAGTGAGTAAGGTGTCAGTATCGTTGCTCATGGTGGTTCTAATGCAGTGTCTACCGGATTAGTTGCATTGTTTAATTTCAGGTGTGCTTAGTTTAATTTGAGGGGTGTGTTGTGCTGAGCCCCCAGCAGAACTATGTTATGTTTCTTCTTGTTACTTTAACTCTTCAATAAGTACATACTACTAGTATTTCTTTAATAGAATTTAGAACCCCAATTAAGCACGTACTAGCTTTTTTAATAGTACTATATGCATAATTTGGCGACGACGCTCTCTATATGTACCACATTTTTTTTAATTTCAATTTTTGCTCCATGGCGCAATCCATCGATACTACTACTGTACAAAAGTATACATTTTTTAAAAGGCTAGAGTACTGTTCATCGCATATATAGCCAGTTAAATTCTCAACCTAGAACGATGTGCATGCCATGTAGTAAACCGATACGGAGGAAGTATAGTAAAAATGAGGTGATTTTACCAGCGATCGGCGGGGGAGCATGGTCTGTCATGCGGTCCCATGTGTCATGATGTACCAAGGCAATGCGCGTGTCCCTCTTGAGGCAGAAGCAATACTACGTGGTTTGAGATGATGGCGAACTGAAGTGTGAAATAATGGTTGCTTCGTCCATCTAGGAAGGTGCGGCATTGTGATTTGACGTCTCATTGCTTATTACTACTACTGGGCCGGTACGAGTGGGGTGTGTCCCCCTACTGTTCTGCACTGTTATTTGGTGCTTGACACGTCGACCCAGTTGCTATATGTCCCACATGTCCGCGACAGGAAGTATAGAATTCAGGAAAGGGAGTGTCGATGGAGGAGTATACTACAGAATTCATGAAAGGGAGCGACTTAGTTTTGGAAAAATCTGTCTTTACGGAGTACGTACCCACTAGGATTTATAGGACTCATCTAAAAAACATTCATTTTTCCGTTTGATAAGTCTCAATTCTACTACTATTAGTAGTACCATTAAATGTTGGATTTCGAGGTGCGTTAGATCACCCGGCGTAAGCAGTGTCAAGAGGAAACTAACCAATGCATGTAGAAGTTCATGGAAATTTAGTGATCATTCATGCATTCGTTCTAATTAATGCCTCGGTAAACATAACTTCTTGAGAAAAACGAGTGTACTAATTACTTGTGCAAACTACGAAATTAATTCGACCACTCACCGTCTACCTTGGTTGGAGAGATTTTGAAATTGAGCCATAAAATGGAAACGAGCACTACTAGGGAAAACCCTAGCAGTAGCGCTGGTTTTGTGCTCACTAGTAGCGCGGGTAGGCGCGCTACTAATAAGGCGCTACAGCTATTACTTAGCAGTAACGCATGCCGGCGCGCGCTACTGCTAGGATAAATAGTTGCAGCGTTTGTTCACCCCCACGCTACTGCTAATGAAACTAGTGGCAACGCGTTTTCTCAACATCGCTACTAGTATTCATTTTTTTTAGTGTATTTATGCGGTTTTCTCTCCATCGTACAAATATTGGTACAATACCAGTTATGAGGTTTACATCATTATGTCCATAACAGTGTGTCAAATGAAGGTGGATTAGATTCAAGTGGAGGCAATATGTGGTGCATGTCAAAAGTATACTACTAATCCAAACTTGATCTAGTTTGGACTAGTAGTACTTTCGATGTGCACCACATGTTGCCTCCACTTGAATCTAATCCGCTAGCACAAGCTATTTAATCATCATCAAAGTCATTATCACCAACAATATTTATTTAATCACCACTAACACTAGCTAATAATAATCATCATAGTCATTACCACCAACACTAGCTATTTTATCATCATAGTAATAGTGTAGCACATCATCATCTTCAAATTCATTTCTAGCTAGCTAATCACTCCTGCTGATCTCTCGCAGGTAAAATAACATAAAACATGGATAGCTCTCCTCCTTGATCAAGTTGGAGCATGCAGATGAACCTGTCTCCTAATTGTGGGTAGCGCATCTGTTTGCTGCCCCCTAGTACTTCTCTGCGCTCCCCCGTCACATATTTGGTCCAGTCTTGCACTATTAAGCATCCGTCGCTAATCTTGAATGCACTAAAGTAATCTGTAGGATATCTTGGTTGTAAGCTAATAATACTCATGGTACCTTTAGTCTCGATCCCATAAGGCACAACATTCATCGGGACTCCCTGTTGAAGAACATCGTATGGTAACATACTTAGCAATGAAGTTTAGCTTCAAAAATAATGTATGGAAAAGATGGACTGAGGACAAATATTAAAAATCTTACCATCCTTCCTAAATAGATGTGACCGTAGTTCATTACGAACACTATTGCTCGCACGTTTTCAGTACTAACATTTCTAAATGCAGGAAGAACATTTGTCTTGACATTATCAAGTTCCACAAGCCATGAAACATAACGACTATGCTCCTCGCAGTTGAGTTCAGCCCCGGCACAGTATACGGTCCTGTCTACCAAGCGTTGGACATGTTTGCTTGCACCGAAATAAGCTATCAATAGAAATTAATTGTCAACTATTTTTGAATAAACAATATCAAAGACATAAATATGGTTGAGAAACTCACATTTTGGTATAACTGGAGGCGTCTGCACATCGACCCAGATGTCGATATTACCTTCAATGTCATCTTCCGGACGAATATCAAAGGTGATAACCATATCAGGCTCAAATTCATAAGGCTTGCATAGTGCTCGCCATGTTTTGCATCCAAAATAGGTGTAGTCGTCTGAATTGTATAATTTTGCATGGAAAATATAACCATGCTCGGTCTTCAAGTAAAATTTCTTTACCTCCATAGTACGACTGCAACCTATCTTATCCAATACAAAAACTCTTGCATGGCAGGGGATACGCTAGTAGAATAGTAATAACAAATTATAAGTTGAAGCAAATGAAGCATATGTCATGCTTAATTACGAAAAAGACTTGTCGTTGTCACTTACTTTATCCACTTCGAAGTTCTCGTCCAGCTTGATGCTGAAGCGCCTATCATCATCTAGGAAGATTTCGTCGCACAGGCCACGCTCGTCCTCACAGTATTTGCAAATACTGAAATCCTTTTCGTTGTCAGACATTTCCTATGTTCATAGTTAAAACATTAATTGAAAATCGATCGACGACAACTACCAGGATACTCAACACACAAATCCGAGGCACTCGATATTTCCTACATATTCTGGCACAAGTCATGCCAAAAATCACGGAAAAATCTGGCATGACCTTTGCTAAAATAGGACATATCGAGTGCCTGAAATTTGCCGGAACGGAAATGAATCAACACTCCGGCAAAACATAGGCCACTCGGAGGTGTAACCTGCAAACATGACCAGCCACTTGGGCAAGCACATATCCTATTTGAGCAACACAAGATATACATTTCAAAATATCTTATAGGACTCAAATTAGCATGCATTGAATAAGCAAAAGTAAATCATCTCATGCGTGTTCGTACATCTTCGAATATTATCACTAATACATCCCGAATAGTGTCATACATATAACATCACTAATACAACTAAAACCCTAGCACACGACGGGTATCGGCGCGGGCGATGGACACCCACAGAGAAGGAACCATCACGAGATCATAGCTCCAGTGAGATCCCTGGAGAACCTACCAGGTATTGGAGAACCTGTGCTCCAACGCAAACAAGTAGCGACGGACGTGCGCGTCCTCCTCACTGACACGGTGACGCACCACCTCCGCGGGGTCCTCGAGCCTCTGGACCGTCACTGGCCCACGCGACCGCCACCAAAGAAGGTTCGGGTCAACGACAGGCTGGCTCCTCACCAACCTGCGCCCCCCGGTAGGTAGCGCCTCCCAGTACCACCCCGGCGGAGCCTAGTCCCGGACATGGCCCATCTGGTCAAGCAGGTGTCGTCCTCCGCCGACTCGACAACAAGGATGCGGGATAGGCATCGTCCACGTCGATGCGGGAAAAATTGCTTTAACTAAAAAAATAGCAACAAGTTCTTACTAACTAGTTCTATTAATTCAATTAGTTCTTACTGAAAATAAACTTACTATAAATAAAAATAAATTAGTACCTAGCTAATTAGTACCTAGTTCTTACTAACTAATTAGTACCTAGGAACTACTGCCCTAATTAAATAGGGTTAATACTAATTGTAATTAACTAACTAGCACTAAAAATAGCCTAGGGTTCATACTAACTAGCACTAAATAGCTAGGGTTCATACTAAGCAAACAAGAGGGATCGGAAGGGGAGAGTGCTTACAGAGGGTGGGGAGAGAGATGGGTTCGTGGGAGACGGTGGCACCGAGGCGCGGCGAGGCGGGGTCGGGGGAGACAGCTGCGAGGCGGGGTCGAGGGAGACGGCGGCGAGGCGCGCGGGTCGAGGGACACGGAGGCGAGGCGGGGCCGGGGGAGACGGCGGCGAGGCGGGGTCAGGGGAGACAGCCGCGAGGCGGGGTCAGGGGAGACGGAGGCGAGGCGGAGGCGACGAGGGGGGAGAAGAGATAGTGGGGAATTGGGGGAGGAAGCAGAGGAGAGGGAATCAGGCCGCGCGGGGGGTTAGGTGAAAATAGCTTTAACAGTAGCGTGGGGAGGAAAAACGCGTTGTTGCTAAAATCCATAGTAGTAGCGCTGTTTCTAGAAGGGCGCTACTACTATACCTAGCACGTCGGGAATGGTGTGGAAATTATAGTAGTAGCGTGTTCTGTTCCTGCCGCACTACTGCTAAGGGGGTAACAGTAGCGCGGTTTTAGCCGACGCGCAACTGCTAAGTAGCAGTAGCACCTCATTTTAACACGCGCTACTGGTAAGTTTCTATGTATAAGGTTTTCCCTAGTAGTGGAGGGAGTAGTAACTTTTGTCTCAATTACTATTTCTGGCCTTGTATAGATGCAAAATGTATTTTTTATAGTGGCCTTGTATAAGTAAATGGAGGTAGTACTAACCAAGGTACGTAGTAGGGACGAGGAGTAAATGGAGGGAGTAGTAAAATTTTCTCCTCGTGTTGTGAGCCACCGCGCGCGAGGGCGAGGGAGCGGGCGTAAGGCGTACAGTAGTAGGAGTACTACTACTACTACTCGTAAGCAAGCTTCACCTCATCCTGCGAGCCACCGCGCCCGTGGGCGGGGGAGACGGCGGACTAAGCAAGCTTCTCCTCGTTCTGCGACTTGACGGGACACATCAAAAGTACTCCAGTGTATAGAGCCTTGCCTCTAAGGTAGGCCCCATGTGGTTTGCCTCTTTTTTTAATTTAACATAATGCGTCAAGTCGCAATTTGTTTGTTGACCCGTGGTAGACGATCCTCCCTCCACCAAGTGGACAACCAGTAACGTGTCAAATTTCCACGTGGGCTGCCTTTTCATACAGAAATGAGCTCCACCGTGTACCCGCGCGGGTGTGGTTGGGAAGGAGATGGGAGTATGTGCGCCGTGCGTGCACCTCTTCTCTTCGTGCATGTCCCCCCACCTACGTGGGTGTGTGAGAGAGAGGTACAAACCTAGACATAATGCGCAGTCCATCCCCATGCCTCCGCCTAGTCCGACCACCAGTCACAACCACGCTCCACTCCTCCTCACCTTATCTCTCACCTTTCTCCCTCCTTTTTTATATACAAGGGGCTACTATCAAAATTACAATTTGCAGATATACAAGGCCACTAACACTAACCGATGCAATATTAATGGTGTTTGCCTCGTGGTACTAGCAAAGGAGGACATTAATTATCCCCTGCATGCGTGCGGGAGTTTGTAAAAAAAATGCATCTTGATGTTCCATGCAATGCACGGGCATCTTGCTAGTCCATGAAAACAACACATGCCAAAATTCCACGGCGAACGAGGGATTTGAATCTGTTGGGAGGGGCTATTTCGATCTTGCCCGTGGTAGCCAAAATATTGGCGACCCTTTTGTCCATCGGTGCCTTTGCCACCGATGAACGAGGAATGGCTCGGGTTCTCATCTTGTCATGCATCCTCCAGCGCGCACGTTGCAGATGAGCTCGCACGAGCTATGTTTTTTTGTCTCACAACGCCGCCCGAGCCGCCCGTAGACCGACCGGCGACCCGCAAATTACGCCATCCAACCGTAGCCGCACATATTATGACAGCAACTCAACCAACTGGACGAAATTCACGCAAACACGTAGACAAACTGATATTTCATATAAACAACGACGGAAATCATATAAAATACCGGATTTTCATACAAACATGACGGATTTCATTACATTCAAATGAACTACGCGGTGCTAGTTCTGGACAGCACAGGTATATAATACATGGCCAAAATGGTCGCCCGCCGATCGATTTGTGTTCCTCTTGTCCGGCAGCACGATCATCGGACGGCCGGGAGCCCCGGAGGTATATGCTTTAGTGCAAAGGACAGCTCGCTTCCCCACTGCCCAACTGATATCATTGGCTGGTGCCGAAGATGATGGTGGCCGGCACCGGTTCGAGTTCATCACCGGCCACTACTTCGCCATGGCCGGCACCGACTCGAGTTCATCCTAACATTCCCCTCTTCCGTGGAGCCCATGCGGGGTCGACGAAGGTCCTCACAACAAAAGGATCCGACAAGACACCTGCTGTGTATGCCGGCGTCGCCTCCACGGTGGCCTTCATGGGACCCAAGCGGCGACAGCCTCCCGTGTTCTATTTCTTTTCGATGATGGCGGCGGACGCGGAGGCGCTGGCCACCGACTCGCCGCTCTCCGCGCACCCAGCTTCTATCGCTGCTTCCATGGCGCGACCGCCGGCATGGGAGTCTCGGCCACCGAAACGGGAGACGCGGTACGAGGCGGCGGCATGGACGGCAGCAACGACGCCCGTGCGCTGCTCCTCTCGAGCTGGCCTGGAGCGGTGAGTTGCTAAACCACGCGCCGGCTTGGGGCGGCAACTGGCTCCGTCGAGCGAGTGGAGGGAGGTGGATCAGCGAGCTGCATAGCTCATATCCGGCAGGCTACCCAGCCGGCTTCGATGCGGAATAACTACTCTTCGTAAGCCATTGTAAGAGTGGACAAAATGGTGGAGGAGATAGAGGAGCGGCGGAGGTGTGCGATTCTTGGCCGGCGTTTGGCCTCGTTTAAATAGGAGATTAAATAGACGACGAACGGGAGGAGCTCGGCCGGCGTTGCATTTAATGTCGGCCTAGTCATGAATGGACGTGTGTCCAAAGTGGGTTTCTCGGCTTCCACACGGGCGGGTTTCATGGAGGCATTTGAATGCGGCACGGAGGCGTGTTCAGCCGGGCGTGCAGCGAGTGGTGCCTTCGACTCTGACCTAGGACACCGCGCCATTCTTCCACTAATGTGTGGTCTCTTTGGGTACATGCCCTGCATGTCAGTGACCCAACACAGGCAGCGCACAGCAGAGGAACCTTTGGTGGGCCAGGGCGGTCAGAAGCGAGCATTTCATAAACAGATGATTGTTCATTGAGTGTGACGTCATCTTTTTCATGTAGATAAGCCTACTATGTTGATAGCCCGTTCGATACGTTGTGATTCATAAACACCGCTGCAAACATCAAGGTTCTGCTTATCACAGATAAGATTGATTAATACCCGTAATAATCCATGTCCTTAACAAAGGGTGCACGCACGTATAGGTTGAGCATGTGTCTTGCGTCCTATGTTGTGTGCATGCAGGCGTGCGAGTGTCGCGTGCGTGCAAGGGTACGTTTCAATGTTGCATGCATGGGTGCGTACGTGCGTGTGTTCGTGAGTGCATGTGTACGTGTCGGTGTTGCGCGCCAGCATGCGTGCGTGTGTACGTTATGTGTACGTGTTAGTGTTGCATGCGTGTGTGTCTTGCGTGCGTGCATGTGTACGTGCGGGTGAGGATACACATCAGTCAACTGACTTTTTCATCTCTGGTTATTAGATTTTCCAGCCGTTGGATACGAAAGCAAGGGCCTCCAGTTTATCATCAAACTCCACCCCC